>NW_005871420.1:560542-567946 GCF_000147115.1 Myotis lucifugus | reverse complement strand
CGGCCACAAACCACCCACGCGTCGAGGACCACGCCGCAGGTCAGAGCTGTGTCATGTATAATGTGGGATTATCCCGGTGTTCCGTGATTCAAAGCTTGGATATGCCGTTCACTCAGCAACCGGGCTACTCCTCGTGAAATTGTACATTTCCCGTCCTCCCTGATCCCCAAACCCTGGGCCGGGTTCCCATCTCCCGGAGATTACAACACAGGCCGTTAAGTATCACAGATCTCATTCATTTGTGGAATACAATCAACATCAAATAAGGACCTAAAAAAGATCCAGAGACACAGATGCATCGAACAGACCATCCAACCTCAGAGGGAAGGCAGGGGAGAGGGGGTGGTGAGAGATCACCCAAAGGACTTATATTGCGTGCATGTAAGCGGAACCCATGGACACAGACAGGAGGGGGGTGAGGGCATGTACTGAAGAGGGGAGGGACGGCTGGGGATAGTTCAATGGGGGGGGGGGGACTTATGTAATACTTTAGACAATAAATAATTAGGAAACAAAAACAAAACGTAAACCGAGTCCTTACAGGGGCCCTCAACCCCTTGGTGATCGGCCCCCTGGTTTCTCTGACCTCATCTCCACTCCTCCCTGGCCCTGTCCAGCTGCACTGGCCTCCGCTCTGCTCCTCACACACAGAAGGCACTGGCTGTTCCCTCTGTCTGGAATGTTCTTTCCCCAAATAGCCGATGCTCCCACTACAGGCCGTCACTCAAGTGTCACTCCGCCCACTCCTGGCCACTCTACAAACCCTAGCCCAACTTCCTTTCTTCCCGGCCGCTGCTTGCGTCTTCTCCTTAGTACTCTCTGCCACCCAATCAGGCCTCTCCCTGTTCATCTTACTTACATTTTTATCCTCACCCCAGGACATGTTTTTATTGATTTTTAGAGAAAGAGGAAAGGGAAAGAGAGACAGAAACATCGCTGTCGGCACCCCCACCGGAATCAAACCCGCCACCTATGTATGTGCCCTGACCGGGGATTGAACCTGCAACCTTTTGGGGTACGGATGATGCTCCACCTGACACCCCGGCCAGGGCCTGCCTGTTTGTCTTATCTGTGACTGTCTCCCCGGGGGAATGGACGCTCCTGGGGCAGGGACCTGAGTCTGCTTTGCTCGCTGCTATGTCCCCAGCACCGGGAACAGGGCGTGGCACGTCATTAATAAGCAATAAATATCTGGTCACTGAATTATGGAAGTTGGGAACAAAATGGAAGCAGGGGGGCAGGAAGGGGGGGGACCCTCTGTCCTCTGGTTTGTGAAATCAGTGCCAGGCAGGAAAGAAAGGATTTTGTGTGATCCTTCTTTCCTGAGTCAAAATGCTAATGGCTTTGATTTTTAAATAAACAAAACTGAGCTGGAGACATTTTGAGCCATTTTTCTCCAGTTAAGTTCCCTGGACTCCCGCTCATAAACAGGAGGAGGAATGTGGGTGACATTTCAAGACAGCGGCCGACGCCAGCCAAGGAGACACACACCATCCGAAGGCCCAGCAACGCCATGGAGAATCCGGTTCACAAAAGCAGTCATGACGTGTTCACGAAAGCTCAAAATATTGCAAACTTAGAAGTCGTCGCAAAAATGGCTTCCTGAAAATGTAATTCAGTTGGACTAATATTTTTTTTTTCTTTTTAGAAATAAAATGATGGGAGTAGCTTTGTGGGGTTTTATGTTTTCTCATTTATTTTGGTTAATCCTCACCCGAGGATATTTTTTCCACTGATTTTTAGAGAGAGTGGAAGGAAGGGAGGAAAGGAGGAAGAAGAAGAGAGAGAAAAAGAAACACGGATGTGAGAGACGCACACATGCCCTGATTGGGGCCAGGAATCAAACCTGCAACCCAGGTACAGGCCCTTGGCTGGGAATCGAGCCTGCGACCCTTCAGTGCATGGGCTGATGCTCCAGCCACTGCACCACACCGGCCAGAGCAATGGGAGTAGCTTTTGGATGAAAGCATATTAAACTTTAATATTTTATTGGACTTTAAAAGATTTCCCAATTTCTATCCCACACAGTGGCTCCTTCAGACCACCCTGATATTGTTAGAAGGCTAAGATCACGTGTAATGGGCCGATTTCATGTACATCAAGAGCGTCTGCTCACATTAAGTCCTCTATGTCCCTTCTGCAATGGCTCCTTGCCTTTCTCCGTTTTCTCTAAAGAACTACTTAAATCTTCAGCTAGCACATGAAATCCTATAGCCTCGCCGCCGTCGGTTGTTGGATGAACTCATTAACTCTGAGCCAGTCCCAGAAGCAGCCGGGGACCACGTTCCAACAGAAATGAGAAGCGGTCCTCGTGATGAGCTGATGAGCAGGAATTCTCTCCCTCCCGGTGCTGTGGGTGTTCGCGATTTCCCTGAGGTCAGAGGAGCCCTCTCCCAAACTCACTGTTCCCACAGGCAGCGGGCAATGCACCCACAGGCGGCTGCTCTCCACTGCTCATCGGGAAGATGAGCAAGTGACAGGCCCCTCTCCTTCCCTCTTTCTCCTCCGACCCATTCCCACCCACACCCACACCACTGGATAAACTGGAGAAACAGCGAAGGGACACAGGGCCCTGAAGTGTCACCGGGAAAGGCAAGACGTGCTGAGGGGTCTTGAGAGACAAGGAAGATTCTACCTAGAAGGGTACCCATCCGCACCCAACAACAGGCTCAGGTTCGCCTACACAGCCAGCCCTGGGCAGTCCCGCTGACCAAGCTTCAAGACACACGGTCATTGGCAAATATGTGCTCCCATGCAGTGGGACTCCTACAACTGAACAAAAGGAAGATAAACAATCCAATCAAAAAACAGGCAAAGGACCTAAATAGACACCTTTCGAAAGAGGACATACAGAAGGCCAAGAGGTATATGAAAACATGCTCAAAGTCACTAATCATATGAGAGATGCAAATCAAAACAACACACCTGTCAGAATGGCTATCATCAACAAATCAACAAACGACAAGTGCTGGAGAGGATGTGGAGAAAAAAGGAACCCTCGTGCACTGCTGGTGGGAATGCAGACTGGTGCAGCCACTGTGGAGAACAGTATGGAGTTTCCTCAAAAAATTAAAAATGGAACTGCTATTTCACCCAGTGATCCCACTTCTAGGAGTATATCCCAAGAAAACCAAGCAGAAAGGATATATGCACCCCTATGTTCATAGCAGCATAATTTACAATAGCTAAGATCTGGAAACAGCCCAAGTGCCCATCAGCAGATGAGTGGATTAGAAAATTGTGGTACATCTACACCACGGAATACTATGCTGCTGTAAAAAGGAAGGAATTTCTAGCATTTGCAGCAGCATGGATGAAACTGGAGAGCATTATGCTAAATGAAATAAGCCAGTCAGAGAGAGATAAATATCACATGATCTCACTCATTTGTGGAATATAATGAACAACATAAACTGATGAACAAAAACAGAACCAGGGTCATAGAAGCATCGAATAGACTGTCCAACCTATGAGGGAAGGCGGGGGGTGAGGGGGTAAGAGACCAACCAAAGGACTTCTATGCATGCATATGAGCATGACCAATGGACACAGAAGGGGGGGGTAAGCGGATGTACTGGGAGCTGGGGGCGGCTGGGGAGAGGTCAATGGGGGGAAAGGAGACTTATGTACTACATTAAACAATAACGAACTTAAATTTTTAAAAAAAGGCACAAGGTCAACTCGGGACGTCAGCATCTTCATCACCTGCCTCCTACCGTCTGAGTGAAGGAGCTTTAAAAACCAAGAGCCGTGGCTTCGGGACCTCGGAGACCCTCTCGCTCTGCTCGGTGGACAACTGAGGAAGCGAGGCTCAGGGACAGAGTTTTCCCTGCGGTTCCATGAGCAATGGAAGAACGGCAGCTCAGAGCCACGTGTCTGTATGCGGAGCCCAAAGCCCTACCTTCCTTCCAGCTCCTTCCTCCCTCCCCAGAATAATAATAAAACACACGTTCATAGAGGAAGACCAGTTCTACCCATTCCTCCGGCCCATGGGAGGATTGTGACGGAGGGGAGAAAGCTGGCATCACAAACGCCTCATCAGCACCCACCCTCCCCCTCGTCCTTCCAGGAGAGCCCAGGTTGTTTGGGGCAGCAACACCCTCAGGGAAAATAGCCTGGCCTGGGCTCCCTTGCGAGTGGGTGTGGCCATGTGAGGGGGCGGGGCCGAGGAGATGTAAGGGTCATCTTCTCGGGGTTCCTGGGGAAGCCTGACCTTCCTGCCCTAAGCCCTGCCCTTCCTCCTGGTGACGACATCTTCCTCCTTCTTTTATCAAAAACAGTCAAGGTCGCCGGCGGGCAGCCACCTTGGGACGTTGGGATGAAACCACCTGTGAAGGTGGCAGAGCAGCAGCCGAACAGGGTCTGTGTCCGTGTAGAGTGACATCCTTGAGGGCTGGACCAGTCGGCTGCCCAGGCCCCTCCTTATGCAGATGACACCCGGGAGGGGAAGGCTGACATATGTGATCGGAAAGTGATGGAGAAAACCGAGCGCGCTCAGCTTGGCCCAGCAGTGTCTCTGGCTGGGGAGCCAGCCTATCCATGGACATTATTCTGGTGAGATGCCTGGGACGCCTCTCCCTGGGGGTGGCTGGGGGTGTCCAGTTCTGCCTGTGACTCACAGGTAAGTGTGTCTGGGAGGAGACATGTCAGCATGCTTGTCCGTTTCATCATTATTAATTCAGGATCCCACCACTGGCCAGCGAATGGATTTTTGGAGTGAGATTGCCCAGTACAACAAGAAGCAGAGAGGCACCCTGAAATCGCGCCTTTGCTGTTCACTACACACTTCACCAACGTAAATGAACTACATGTAGAATCTGTCCCTGCCAGTGCTGCCCACACAACCCCTGCTGCCTCCCCACCAGATAAAATGCCAGGGGGTGCAAATTAAATTGAGAGGTGCTCGATTATCTAGCTGAGGAAAATGAGTATCCGAATACAACATTCTCCAAACTGACTTGTCATGGGGCCGCAAAGTCCCCAAGTTCCTATTCTCTTAGGTGACACCCCTGTACGTGTGGAAGGCACCTGTTAAAAAGGCACAATATTGGCCCTCGCCAGTTTGGCTCAGTAGCTAGAGCGTCCGACTGTGATAGTGAAGAGTCCCAGGTTCGATTCCGGTCAAGGGCGTGTATCTCGGTTGCAGGCTCCATGCCTGTCGCGGCCGGGGCCGGGGCCGGTTGTAGCTCGTCACCGATCGCTGGTCAGGAGGAGCTCAGAAACCAACCAATCGATGTGTCTCTCTCACAGTGATGTTTCTCTCTGACTCTCCCCCTCCCTTCCACTCTCTCTAAAAAAAAATCAATGGAAAAAATATCCTCCGGTGAGGATTAATAACAACAAAAAGGCCCAAAATGGCAGGAGGCAGTAGAGCACAGTGGGTGGGGTCCCAGGCTGTGAAGTCGGGGTAATTCCAGTCCTGTCCCTGACGTGTACTGTTGGGGTGAGTTCCGTTAGGTTCCTATCTTCCCTGCATCTCATCAGTGGAAATCATCTGAGGGAGTTATAAAGACACTGAGACAAGTTCTGTAAAGCATCTGGCAAGTACAAAGCCAGATAAATAAGTTATATTATAGGAATAACAGAAGAATATTAAATAATACTGTTCATAATCAATGATAGCAGATTGTTAGAATGCAAGATGGAAGCAGTTATATATGGGTAAAGTGTTGTTTGTTTCTTGGACAAAAAGCCCCAACTTGTAGCAACAGCCAATTTCCATGGTGTAAATACTCCCACTTGGCCAACCTCTGGCCCCAATGAGATGTCACTGGATGCAGAGCTGGGAAGAGATGCCTACTCTCGGCTCTTGGGAGCTGGTAAGAGCCAGCAACCCTCCCCAACGGGGTGGCCACTGCAGTCATGCCTATGTGGGTCCCTGTGGCTTCTCTTGTGTGTGGCATAACCCCTGGCACACAGTGGGCACTAAGAAATATTTAGTGGCCCAAGAGGTGTGGCTCAGTGGTTAAGCATCAACCTATCAACCAGGAAGTCAAGGTTTGATTCCCGGTCAGGATACATGCCCAGGTTACAGGCTAAATCCCCAGTGTGGGGCATGCAGGAGGCAGTCAATGAATAATTCTCTCTCATTACTGATATTTCTATCTCTCTCCCCCTCTCCCTTCCTCTTTGAAATCAATAAAAATATATTTAAAAAATAAAGTTAGTAAATGAATAAATTATTATTAACACACTAAACTATTTTCATCTCAATAATTTGGCATAAATTTGAACTGGGACTCAGATAAGATGTTCTGGTGAATATGAGAACAGGGGAGGGAGATGGTAGGAGCATGGGTTGGGGCCCATACTCAGCTGTGAGCAAGTACAGTGCGTTCCGCCTACAGCGCGGTCCTCGGGCACATGGGACATGGTCAGTAGATGTCTGCTGAGTTGGACTGAACTGAAGGAGTTTCCAGAAAGTGAGCTTAAGTCAGCTCAGGAAACACCCAAACTGTAAGAGTCGTATGAGTCAGGCTTCTCCAGAGACACACACAACAGGGTGTGTGTGTGTGTGTGTGTGTGTGTGTGTGTGTGTGTGAAGAGACTTGTTATAAAAAGTTGGCTCACATGCTACGGAAGCTCAGAAAACCCAAGATCTGTAGCCAGCAGGCAGGAGACCCAGGGGTGCCGATGGTGTAAGTTCCAGCTGGCTCGATCGACACCTAAGAGTTGGTGTCTCAGTTCAAGTTCAAAGGTGGGGAAAGACGGATGTCTGAGCTCAGTGCCGTCAGGCAGAAGTTCCCTCTGACTCAGGAGAGAATCGGGCTTCCTGTTCTACGTAGGCCTTCGACTGATATGATGAGACCCACCACAGTAGGAGGGAAATCTGCCTTCCTCAGTCCAGCAACTCATCCACAAACACCCGCACAGACATACCCAGACGATGTCTGACCAAACACCTGGGCACCCTGTGGCCCCGTGAAGCGGACACATACCCTCAGCCATCACAAGAGGAGAGGGAGTGGTCATGGAGGTGGCTCTTTATTTAAATCAGTTCTGATTTCCAAATTTACAGCCCAGATGCCGTTCAGGTCATGGAGGTGGCTCTTTATTTAAATCAGTTCTGATTTCCAAATTTTCTTAGGAGCCAAAACAAAGATTCTAAAAATGCCACACTCAGAACACCAAGAAACTCCCTGGAGATTCCCAAAGGAAGCAATGAGGTGGTCCTTTCACCTAAGGTCAACCTTTCATCAAAATATATTGAGAGCCTGGCCAGTGTGCTCAGTGGGCAGAGCATCGCCCCATGCACCAAGAGGTCACTGGGTCGATTCCCGGTCAGGGCGCATGCCCAGATTGTGGGCTCCAACCCCCATAGGGAGCTTGCAGGAGGTGGCCCTCTCATCAATGCCTTTCTCTCTCTCTCTCTCTCTCTCTCTCTCTTCACTCGCTCTAAAATCA
>NW_005871420.1:534556-560435 GCF_000147115.1 Myotis lucifugus | reverse complement strand
ATTTCTAGCAAAGAGACCTAAGCAGTCACAGCACATTCTGCTTCTCCACACCCCGCTTCCGAGTGACCCCACCTGCAGAAGCCCAGCGGCGGGTAACACCACTGCTGCCTGTTGTAAATGTCACTCTCTTCCCTCGTGGATGTTGGCAGATGACCTCAAGGTCCTTCCAATTCTCATACTGGACGGTACCATAAATATGTCTTAAATAAAGAGATTTCATGAAAAATTTCTCTGGGAAGAGCTGTTCCGGAGGGGGAGAGGGGGGTAGGCAACATACCCCAGCACAGAGCCCGGTTACTTGGCAGCCCCGGCCCAGCCACGGGGGTCTGGGACGGACGCAGAGGGCCCTGCACACAGGCCGCGGGCAGCCTCTCCCGGAACCGAGGGGGGAGGGCCGGCAGCCACCTGCCCACTCCTGGGAATTCTCCACACGCCATCGTCCACCTGGGACGTTTAGGAAAACATGGTTTAATAAATTTAGAGTTTTCTTTAAAAATACACCCATGCCTTCACTTCAGTGGTCTTGATGGACTTTTTAAAGAAGTAAACGTAGCAGGTCACACTGCTTTCTTTAATCTCCCTCACCTCGTGATACGCATGTCATAGGAGCCTGCAGATCCGAGAACACGCTCCTATTCCAACCCCGACCGGAGTGATGGAGCAGCTCCTGTCCCAGGAGGCGGGGCGAGGCGTCCTTCTGCCTCTGACCTCCTCCCGCCCGTGGCAGGCGTCCGACATGCCTGTCAGGCTGAAGCGGGCTGTCATATGCTGCCTTTGTCACCTACACGGCCGGTTCAGAGTCCACGCTGAGAATGTACAAGGAGAAACCCGTCTCCAGAGCTGAGTTGCAATAACGGGAGCCTTGTTTATTCCCACAGGTGACAGCATGCAGAGGGAGGGGCCTCTTGGCCTCCAGCCCGCCTGAAGCAGCCCTGGGAGGGCAGGGCCCGCCAGGAGCAGCCACGGAAAGGATGAATGAGGAGTGGGCACAAGGTCCATGTGCCATGAACAACTTCTGTTCACCTGTCCATGTGAGAGGACAAGGCAAGACCAGCAGCCAGGTTAGGAAAGAAAAGGGTACCCCAGCCTGTGTTGCCCAGTGGTTGAGCATCGACCTATGAACCAGGAGGCCACGGTTCAATTCCTGGTCAGGCACATGCCCAGGGTGCAGTCTCGATGCCCAGTGTGGGGCATGCAGGAGGCAGCCCATCAATGATTCTCTCTCATCATGGATGTTTCTCTCTCTTCCTCTCCCTTCCTCTCTACAATCAATAAAAATATATTTTTAAAAAAAAGAAGAAAAGGGTACAGAACATCAAGTCGAAGCCACCTGTGAGAAACGCAGGAACAAATGTGACAACCCAGCCCTGGCCAGATGCTGAGGGCCAAGCAGGGGGTAGACCCTGTGTGTGAGCTGCTTGGGGTGGTGACAGTGACCTTGCAGCCTGTGCAAGCACAGGGCCCAAAGACCATCTTAGAAGAAACAGGTCCACTCAGAAGAAGGGAAGAGGGGAAACAGCCAACTTCAGGACCGGAAGTTGGCAAAACAATGCGTGTCCCTTCCAATCACACCCAGCCATGAAAAAGTAGCACAGAGCGGTGAGCACGGAGCCGCTCAGGTCAGGCGGACTCTACCAGACGTTCTTTGGCCCCAAAAGCAAGAGGCCTAGTCGGTGACATTTCAGATCACCGTAAGGAAACAGTGCGCAGGAATGAGCGAGTTCCCGCACTTGGGGGAGGAAAAAAACAAACTTAAGACACTAACTGAATAAAATGGATGATGCTGAGCCCTGAGAAGACTCCTCCAGAGAAAGGCGATGGCCCATGGACAAGGCAGGTACTCTGTCCCTAACACAGTCAGGGCACCTCTCCTCCCCGTGGTCACGTCGGGACCACCCCGCCGGCCTTCTGTGCCGGGAAAGTCACGCAGGGCCCGAGATGGGAGGCAGAGCTGCCGGGATTAAGCACGCGGAGGCGGGTTCCAGTCCCCCCACCGCTCCTCGCAGCGTGACCCTGGCCGAGTGACCGCTTCGTGCCTCAGGGTCACCAACTCTCTGATGAGAATAAACTCATACTCACTCCCAGGACGGCAGAAACAGCTGAGTGAGTCCGTCTGTGCTAAAGGGGGGAGCCCAGTTCTGAACACTGAGCAAGAACCGAATGACTCAGAGTCAGTGTCTGAGGAAGGAGCACCCAGAAAGGAACAGGAGAGGACCCTACGACATGAAGGAGACGGACTTTGACGCGGGTCCTACAGAGCTGGGGGAGCGGGGAGACCCCTGGGTCTGCCCAGTATTCCACAGCCCATCAAATGCATGGCCACCTGCTGCCTACGCTCCCCTGACGTCTCCAAGGCGGACCAATGTCAGCCGCTACCTGCAGACCCAGTTGCCCCTTGTCCCTCGGGCAGCCCAGATGCTAAGCTAGAGCCTAAGACCCCGGGGTCTGGAATTAGGGCCCCCACACCTGGGGTTTGAGAGAAGAGGCTCGGGCACTAATATCTTCTCTGACACCCAGTCTTTCCTCTCTCCCCTCCCCGTCCTCTTCCTTCTTCCCTTCTCCTCCCTTCCCTCTCCCACGGAATCTCGCTGCAATCCTAGCCTACGTCACTCCCCGGCCTCATGGTTCATTACAACTGTGGCCCTCAGTGCTCCCCATAGAGAAACAAACTGGTGCAGGAGACCTTCTGGCAAACCTGAGATAGCCCTCCTGAGATCCCAGCCAATGGGGACGGCCGAGGCGGCGCTGCACGGTGTGCTGGGAGAATCCATTATATTTCCATCTACAGGGCCTGACACACCGTTGACGAGGCCAGAATTTATGAGCAGCCTTATGGCTTCATAAATTAGCTAGTCGAGCTATCGCCCCATCCCAGCGGGCCGCGGTACCCGTGAATTTATGGCATCCTGGCTTACAGGAGCATCGCTGCCATCACTTGGCAGGGCCGTGAGCATTAATTTTATCCCGGGACATAATCCATCATGGTTATTATGAGAATACCAACTTAAACAAAGGAGGAGGGAGCACATGTAGGTGAGGGTCTAATTGCCGGCATCGATCCCGAGAGGAAGGGAGACACCTGATAAAGCTTGCCGTCTCCGGGTGAGTCTTGAACGTTCTTAGTGTTATTCCAACTCCAAAGGCCTGACACCCTTGAAGGGGAAAATATGCGGTGGAAAAAGCCCGTTGACAATCTGCAGACCGCAGCCAAGCGAAAGTTCTGCCTCCGTCCGAGTGTCTGGGCGGAGTCCCCTCTGTCAAGCAGCACGGTGAGTGCGAGAGGGAGAGAACCCATAAATCAGCATTGTATTCCCTCAACACGACCCGGTGTCTTCGGCAAGGACCTTCCGCTAGGCGGCTGTTGGGTCTGGTTTGATGTGGTCAGTGTGGCTTTGGTCTGATTTGGGGAGGGAGGGGAGAGGAGAAGCTGTGCCGAGTAAAAGCTATGGTTTGTTCTTTTGTTCTTGCTCATGACTGCAAGGACTCAACACAATGCCAATCCAACGCGCTGCCCGTGCGCGGGAGCCAGACGGACCTCTGGCTTCTGGCTACAAAGGCCCAGCGCACTCCTCAGCCTGCAGCCGCTGGCCTGCCCAGGAAGGAACTCTACCGCAGCGTGCACACGACCAAGGAGAAAGAACACCGGTTTTGTTTATTTTAACTTACAGGCTGCATTGTCTCACAGGTCAGAACTTGATTTTTTTTAAATAAATTAAAAAATAGAGATTCCGAACCATTAAAATGTTCCATCGCCAAGATGTGAAGGATGCCCCAGGCAGCTGGCATTACCCATGGCATCTGAGTTGTGAGAAAAGCATGTGTTTTGGAGACAAAAGATGTGGGTTCACCAGTGGACTCCACGGCTCACTTCTGGCCAAGGGCGGGCCTTTCTGCCCCCTAGTCCGGGGCTAAGGCAAGTTTCCTATGGCAGGGTCTGGGGTGGGAGTGGACAGCAGGCTGGTCAGTTTGGCGCTGAAATCACAGGTGCGAAAAGCTTGGAAAGTTGGATCTGTTGGGAGACCACCCACACACATGCGCCTAAGCACAGAATTATCAGTCAGACGGGCCTCAGACACTCTAACAACTGTACCCTGGCCTCCCGAGAAGAGCTAAAGATGATGCTGAGGGTTTTCTCCATTCAGTAAGAGAACAAGGACTGTGGGAGGAATGACTTTAAAGATGCCCATTAGGTATCCAAGTAAGATGTCAGGCCAACAGCTGCACACAGGAACCTGAGTGTGAAGGGATGGTGAGGGATGGAGAGACCTGGGAGTCATCGGCACATGGTGGTATCGGAAGCTGTGGGACTGGCCGAGGCCTTTGGGGAGGACCCCCTTCTGTGACAAGTGAATGATGGCAGAGTACTGTGGATTACTGTCCCAGCCCTCAGCCCCTCCCTCCTGTAACAGGAGAACGCAGCTCCACTCAGCGTCTCGTGACCTGCCCTTGCCGTCCAGCGGGCAGAGGGTACTTGCCTCCCCATTAACTTCGGGCTTGGGCAGGTGCCTTGTTTTGAGCAATAAACAGGCAAAAGTAAAAGTGTACCAGTTCCAGGAGGCAACCTGCAGAGGAATCACAGGTTCCTGCTGCCCTTGAACTTCTGTCATTCTAAGCCACTGAGCTGTTTGGGGCTGTTTGTTACTACATCAAAGCTGACTGATGCATACATGAAACCTATCACTCCCAGGAGATGGTTCCTACAAAGCAGGGTAGGCCTAACTCAAAGGTGCCAGACCCTCAAGCCTACGAGAGATCCAGGGAGCTGTGCAAGGTTGGCCCAAGGCAAAGCTACAAAGGGGGCCAAGTCCACCACTGGAACTTTCAGACTTTGCTTCGGTGCGCTCCACCCCACTCCCATGCGTGTCTTTGCCACTGTGAACCCTGCCCTGACAGAACCCATTGCAGTAGCTCAGTTCAACACACATGTACAAGATTGCTGATCCAATAGAGCTGCTTACATACAAAGATGAACACAGACAACCTAGGCCTTTGGGGGGCTGACATGCCGTCTACTCACTGACTGTATAAGGCTGGGAAGTGACAGAGAGAAGAGACTGTCTTCAAACTCTGGATAAAGAAGTAAGAGACAGTTCTATAAGGCAGCCTGATGCAACAGCTTGTAGGACTTGGGGTCAGCGACACTCATACACACACTCACACGCACACACTCTCACCTAGAAACTCTCTCCCACATGCACTCACACACATTCACTCACACTCACATATACACATTTACACATATTCACACCCATACACACTCACACTCATATACACACACTCTCACACACACACTCACATACACACACTCACACACCCTCACACACTCATACACACACTCGCACGCACACACACACACACACACTCTCACACACACACACTCTCACACACACACACACTCACATACACACACTCACACACACTCTCACATACTCATACACACACTCGCACACTCACACACACACTCGAGTTTTCATGAAGTAGCAGAAAGGAAATAAAAACAAAGATTCATTTCTCTTGCAGTGCAGACTGGATCAGAAATTAGAGAAGACTAGCCCAACCTAAGATCTTTGTACATGACCCCCTGAATGTCCATCCTGCTCAGAATAGGATGTCACTTCTCTCCTCACGTGTGTGGTCGTGCGGGGCGGCTGTCACCTGCACAACAGCAGCACACTTTGCTGTGCCCTACGGAGCCCTCACAGGCGTTAGCGTGCTTTGCACATCACCACAGCAGAGATCTAAGTCCCAGGCTCCGCGGAGCCCCTCCCTTCAGAAATGAAACACACATGTTACTTTGCACTGACGGCGAACACATGACCAAGGCGTGGGTTGTCACCTGCCCGGGAGGAACACAAGACGCATCCTTCCACAAATAAATGACTCAACATAACATTCGGCCATTTAGTGTCTTAAAGGGCATCTCCACTGTGTCTTTGATAAAACAGAATTCAAGTGAGTCATTTCCTCCTGAGCAAATATTTCACAGTCTTTTTTTAAATTCCCAGAGTAGTGACCACATATCAAATAAAAACATTCCTGAGATGGTTCTCATTGTGAATAGTGAGACCACTTATTAGAAGGCCCTGGCTTTCTGCATCCTTCAGGCGATGGGGACGCCTGGAGAAACGCTCTGAGTGGAGCCACCACGTGGCCCAGAGGCTCTCATCATTTCTGGCCACTTTCCACTGCAAATCCTGCGGTCCAGCCCCCATGAACTGCATGAACTGCCGGCTACCTCCTGACGCACTGAGCTCTCTGGCTTATGCTTCCCAGAAAGCTCCTCCCTGCCCATCCAGGCTAACCTGTGTCTGCCCTTTAGATCCATACAGGCATCAGCTCACCCCTGACCCCCAGGCAGTTTGGGTGAAACTCTTCCTATAGGTCCTCCTAAACCACCTCTCCACCTCCATCCTGATACGGAGGTAGGGATGGGGCTCTGCAGTGCGTGTGAATCCCAGCTCCACCCCTCACTGCCCTGTAGGATCCCTAGGATCCCTCATACACTGAACTCGGTTTTGTAGCCATCATTGATGGTGAAGTGCTAAAAACACTGTATGCCATTTAAAAGAGGCAAATGAAACTATCCAAACTTATGCAGCATTTTATACACAAAACACTGTTTCAAAAAATTTCCAAACAAAATATGCAAGAAAGAGCATTCACTGAAAAAGTGACAGGAGCAGATGTCTAACATCTATACTAATAATCTTTATTAATAATAGGGTAATATGCAAATTGGTCAGGACGCCATAACAGTAACTACCGATCAGCAGGCTGCGTGCGCAGCAGGCAGGGGTGGGCGGGGACTTGCAACAAGGGGGACGGGGGCAGGGCCACGGCAGAGAGGCCTCTCTGTCGTGGGCCTGGCCAGGTGTCCACAGGTGCACGGAGGTCCACCACGGCCCGGCCCAGGGGTCTGCAGGCCTCCCCCAGCTCCGGCCTACCTCTTTGGGGCAATCCATTGAGGAGCCCCAGATGGGTGGGCAGGGCCTACCTCTTTGGGGCGATGGATCGCGGGGCTCCCACACTGTGACAGGGCACATGCCAGGCTGGGGGACCCCTGCCCCTGCCCCAAGTGCATGAATTTCGTGCACCAGGCTATTAGTTTCATATATAAAAATAAACGCATTTGGAAGCTTCCTGTGAAGCAGTACTAGGGATGCGACCACTGAAAACAAGCAAAACCATAAAACTGGGAGGACATTTAAGGGAACCTGCATCAAAGAGGTTTACTTGGGCCCGGTCAGTGTGCCTCAATGGTTGAGCGTGAACCCATGACCCAAGAAGTTCTCGGGTCAATTCCCAGTCAGGGCACATGGCCGGGTTGTGGGCTCGATCCCCAGTAGGGGGCGTGAGGCAGCCGATCGATGTCTCTCATCAATGTTTCTATCTCTCTTTCCCTCTCCCTTCCTCTCTCTCTAAAATAAATAAAAACATTTTTTACTGGACATGGTAGGTGAGTCTGTAACCCCAAAAGGTAGATGGAGTACCACTCCCCAGGGATACCAACACTCCGTTTCCAAGAGTAGCTGACGGCGTGGCTGCGATGAGAGGGACGCTCTGTGCAGGTTGCCTCGGCTTAAGGTGGACACACCTGAACAGAACTCAACCAGCTTAGGGCAGAGAAATGGCAGCTGGACAACACGCCCAGTGACACAGCGCACGAAAGCTAGTGCGTGGCATTCGACATCTCTATCCTTATAATGGGATGTCAGGGAGATGGGCACACATGAACTTGCACTGTCTCTCTGAGAAGCCAGCGTTCTCCCAGCTTTTTAAAGCCGTGAATTAGACCCGTCTCTTTGCCGGGTCTCCTTGGTACTTTTAAACGTCGTAACACTCCTAAGCTAGAAAGAGACGCAGTGCCTTTTCAACACGTAACTATAGACTTTCTATAACTATGCACAGAGAAGTCTGGAAATAAATAAAACAAAATAGTAGTAGCGGCTAACTCTATAGGGAAATGACAGGGAGTGGTTTTTCCTCCCTTCTGCTTCTCTGTACTTACAATTCTCTTCTACACTGGATTCCACTCATGTTATAAAGAAACAAAAAACACAGAGTCTTAAAAGGGTCACATGAGTTCAGCCATTTAAAAAAATTCTCAAGAGCTTTGCCGACTAAGGGACCACGTGAGCCGTCAATAATTGATGAGCCCATACACGACCCAGATCCACAAACACATCCGCTCTGAAAGTGATGACCTCAGGACCGGGGAGGGTTGAAGTGAAACACACACTGTCCCTGCGCAGCGGACACCTGCACCCCCTCAGCGCCTGGGCCAGCAGAGCGCGAGAGCATCACCCCAGGGCGTGCCTGTGACAGATCCACGGTGCACGCAGCAGCGTCTGCCAGCCGGGCAGCTCCCAGGACCCGGTCCCTCCCACCCATGGAGGGGCCCCGCACAGCGCCTCCTCCCTCCTGCCCCCACTTTCCACCCCGCCCCTTCCCCCCACATGCTCCCAGCTCTCAGAATAATATCTGCCACGTTCCAGGGTCCACCAGGCTACGCTGAGTATTTTTACACAATTTCTCCTAAACCATCGCTGTTCGATGCTCTCCGCCTAGTCACTTTTTTCTCTGTTATCAAGAGAGGAAGAGAGCAGCAATACACAGCTTTGTCTATACGTGACTAGGGCCATCTCACACTAATTATCATCGTTACTGTTGTTGCCGCTGTTCTTGTTGGTTGCCATTATTATTACTAGTAAAGCGGCCTCTTTGTAAGTGGGTAACATTCACGGCTCAGGAGCCCAGTCTCCCGTGCTGAGTGCACAACTCGCAGCACCCGACAGCCCGGGCGAGCGTGGACAGAGCTGGCAGACGCCTCTTTCCCACGCTCTCCAGCAGGAGGCAGAGAAGTGGCCCCTGGACTGGAAGGTGGGAGTCCCTGAAGGACAGAAAGTCCCTGTCCTTGCTCGGCCCTCAAGCAGGTAAACAGAGGCAAACCGTGCAAAGCTCCGCCCCTGGACCAGAGGCCACTGACCTGCCTCCCGAACTGACCGCCAGGTCTCCATGGCCAGCCCCACCCGGTGGGTGCTCATCCCAACCCCAGCACCGGGGCAGCACATGAGCGAGGGTTCATTTCCGCTGTAAAGGGACAGGAGAGGGCACTGGTGTTTTTCTAATGGTGGCTTTTCAAAACAAGCAAGCTAAGGACTTCAACAGATAATAAGCACAGGAAAAGATGTTCGACATCACCAATCATAAAAGATGTTCGACATCACCAATCATTAGGGAAATGAAAATCAAAACCATTGGAATGGCTACTTAAAAAAAAATGAGGATGTGGAGAAACTGGAGCCCTGGCATCTCGAGCCCTGGCATCTCGGGTGGGACTGTGAACAGGTGCGGCCTCTGTGCAGGAGGGCGGGGCAGCTCCTCAGAGGGTTCGACACAAGATGGCCATCTTTGCAGCAGGTGAAAATCACCTTGCGAACGTTCGCTGGCACAAAGCTGCAAATCTTTAAGGTTTCTAGGATCACATGCAGACAGGGGGAGCTTTAAGAAACAACTGTGACCACGCGAGTACTTATTTCTTCAATAAGCTCACTTCACAGCACACAGGGAATCCAGACCCTTAGAGGGATGTGCAGCACAAAGGTAGTCAGTCACCATATACTCCGAAGAAGTATACAGTTAAATTGAGAAGCGCTGCAAAGCAAAAAGAAGCAAAAAAATAAAAAGAAAACCCAAAAAGATGACGATTGAGGATCACTTTCTTAATGCCTCTCCCCATCCATTTTGCAGAATTTGAAACAACTGGAATAACTGAATGCAAAAAAAGCTCTTATAATCTGGGCTACATTCAGCTTTGGGGAGACCAGGAAGCACCCCCTGGCACATTCCTTGCATTTCGGGTGGATAACAAACATCTGCCTGGCCCAGGGCATCCGCCTCCCTCGCCTCCTCCCCGTGTGTCCTGCCCTCCAGGATGAAGATTCAGCGCCCTCGTACCGCACCATCCCCACACTTTGTTCCCTACTAGTTGTCTTTGGCTGAAAATTCCACGGGCCAAGTACAAGGTTTCACGTATTCACTCAGTCAAGAGAGAGAATGAGAGTTCTTATGAGTCACAGAAAATTAGGTTTTTTAAAAAAAAAATGGCATCAGGAAGAACCAGTAACAGTAAACGCCCACATGTCTGGTCTCTTTAGAGCACACTGGAGGGAATTTTGCTTTTAGTGGTAATTTAACATTCTGTTGCTGCTATATATGTCATTTTCAGCAGAGACAGGGTAACTAGCAGCCTGGGAAGACTTTTATAGCCTCCCCATCCTTTTCAAGGGAAGGCGTGGTCCCAATCTTGACCTCCCTTTTACTACTTTCCTTTTTCTTGGACAAAATCCACGTACTCCTAGTAACTCTAGAGCAACTTGATCTCCGGCCTTTTCCTCCCCCCACTTTGGCAGAGATCTGCACATCGAGGCAAAAAGCCCTCACACTCCTCTTCTGACCTCCTGGTAGCTGGGCCCTCACCCCAACCCAGCCGTCCCGGCATCGCCTGTCTCCTGCCAGGTCCTCCGCCTCAAGTCAGGAAGCCGTCCAGACCCAAGGCCTGTGAACGAAATCCCGGAGACAGTTCTAGAAGGTGTGCTAGGCTCGGGACACTCAGGTTGAACGATTTCCACCTGAAGCATCTCTCCATCAGCACCACCGCTGCAGAGTCATCTCTCAAGTCCTCAGACATTTTAAATATATTTTTATGTTTTTATTTATTTCAGAAAGGAAGGGAGGGGGAGAGGAAGAGTGGGATAGAAACATCAATGATGAGAGAGAGTCACTGACTGGCTGCCTCCTGCATGCCCCCTACTCGAGCCTGCAACCCGGGCATGTGCCCTGACTGGGAATCGAGCCGTGACCTCCTGGTTCATAGGTCAATGCTCAGCCACTGAGCCACGCCAGCCGGGCAAATCCTTAAACACTTTAACCCTCCCTTCTTTCCAGCATTTATTTTCCATCTCCTATCACAGCTTCCACGTCTCATCTCTAAGGGATCCCTTACGCTAGTGTGTCCAACAGTGCTAGGTTAGCCTGTTGTCAAAATAAGTATTAACTGTGCCTTCTTTTCACTCCAATTGTAGAAGGAAGATTATGTGACATCCAACTAATCTCTCAAATGTGCCTGTAACTTCCTTGACAACAGGGGGGTCTCCAAGGACCCTCACACCGCACCCGACCCCAGTAGGTACGCATTCGATATTTGTTCGAGAAAGGAGTGAGCTATGAAAAACATGGAGGGACCTCAAATGCATTTTACTAAGTGAAAGAAGCCAATTTTAAAAGACTACACATTGTGTGATTCCAACTATGTGACATTCTGGAAAAGACAAAACTAGGGAGACAGTAAACAGGTCCGTGTTTGCCATGGGTTGCAGGGAGGGAGGGAAGGGGGATGAGATGGTGGGGCATGGGGTTCTAGGGCACTGACACTATTCAGTATGATAGTGTAATGTCATTATACATTTGTCAAAACCCATAGGACACATAACACAAAGAGTGAGCACTAATTAAACAATGGGTTTTAGTTAATAATAATGTATCAATATTGGCTCATCAGTTATAAGGAATGTACCCTATTTTTTAATCCTCACCTGAGGATGTGTTTTATTGATTTTAAGAGAGAGAAAAAAATCAAGAAACATTGATCCACTGCCTCCCATATGCTCCCTGACTGGGAATCAAACCCACCACATTTTGGGGTACAGGAAGATACTCCAACCAACTTAGCCACCCAGCTAGGGCAGGAATGAACCACAATTTTTTAAAAATCAAACAGAAAACCTACACTGAGAGAGCAAGGTATAATTAAATATGTAGATAAATAGTGAGTAACTAAATAAATGGGGGGAAAAGGCATAAAGAAACTTCACAGGCATGCCTTCCTTTAAGGAAAAAAGTTCTCATTTCAAAAACTATTATAAAAGGATTCAAGGCGATATGTTTGAAGCCCCATCATTGAGCATAAAATACATTTGATGACACAATTAGCAATGACCTTTCTGTGTCCAGGTGCGGGCTACTGCACGGCTGAGAGCTAAGGGCTGACCGCGGCCCCACGGCAGAGACCCCTGTGGCTCTCCCCACTGACCTGCACGCGGGACTGGCACAGCGGACTGCGGCTGGAAGGAGATGCAGGAAGTGAGGGCCTGAGCCGGGGCCTGGCTTTGCCATTCGCCAGCTCTGCCATGTTGGGCAATTACAGGTCCCTGTGTTCTCAGCAGAGAAAGAGCAGAAGAGACCAGCGAGCACTGCCACGCGGGTCTCCAGTGGAAGAGGAGGGCTGGGGCAGTGCGAGGGGAGGTGGTGTAGGGACGGGCAGGAGAGCACTGGCTTCCACCAAGAGACTTCCACCCTTTGGGGACAGATTTACCTACTGGGCTTTATGCACAATTTTATTCCAACAAAGGGCTCCTCAGCTAAAATAATTTAAGGGGGAAACCAGACATCTTGTTGCTTTTCCCTGCAGGTATTTGCCCAAGCCGGGCACGAAGCACCTGCGGGTAAGAAGCCATGAAAGCTGACATGTAGCCCCTGGAGGGGACCTTGTCACTGAAGGGGCCTGTCAGGGAGGACGGTGCCGGGGCTCCTGGAAACCCCCACATCCGGCCCCCCTCGGCCACCGCTGAGGGTCTGCAGCACGTTGTCTAGAGCAGCGGTCGCCAAGCGGTGGTCCGCGGACCGTGGGTGGCCCGTGAGGTCGGAGAGGTGGGCGACCGCTGGTCCAGAGGGCTCCTCCCCATCCCGCGGCCTAGCGGCAGCATTCCGCCTGGACGGCTGGGCCTCGTGCTTAGAGATCAGTGGGTAGTGTCCGGGTCATCGCCCCACTCAGAGGCAGCAAATGCTTATTCAACGGTATTTATTAGGTAATAAGACAAACTATTCAAAAGGAAAGAGGCAATAACCCATTTACATACAAGAATCATGACTCCTAAGTTCTAAAAGCCTTTAAAGGTGGATGGAAGTAAAGCCATGGAGAGAAGGAAATTTACGAAAAGTTACAGGATGGGGGCGTGGAGCGAGGACCCAAAGCTGGCCCTGCCAGGGGCTCGTTCTGGATGTGAGCAAACACGCAAGGACCTGCAGACAGAGGCAACCTTCCCACCTGCAACACAGGGACCAAAACCAGCAGAAACAAACGACAACAAAAACATAAAGCAAAATAGGAGGTCAGGAAGCAAAAAGCTTTTAATCTTTAAAAAAGTATCATTAACGTCCTGGAGATGAGAACAGACATTGCATCCATTAAAAGAAATAAATAGATGCTAAAAAAAAAAGTCAGAGATTCTACTTCTAATTAATGAGAGTTCCAAGAACAGAGCATATTTTTTAAAAGAAAGGGAAGGGAAAAATTATGAAAGAAAGAGCACAGGAACCTCCCCACAATGAGGAGCATGCGTTCTAGACCGAAGGGCCCGAGAGCCCAGCCCAGTAAAAGGAAGCAGACCGTCCCTGTGAAGTCGCAGGACACCAAGAACAAAGAGAAACCCCAAAAATGGGAGCCAGGGTGCACCGAGCTTCTCCAGGACAGAGACGAGCGTGAGGTCAATGACGCATCGCTTTCCAAGCCGCAAGGGCAATGATTCTCAGCGCGAGCTGAACGCCCAAGCAAGCCGCCCACCCGAGACCAAGGAGGAGGCTGATGGGAGGGCGCCCAGGCAGGGAGCCTGCACAGGAGGTCCCCGGGTGCCAGGGGGCGAGGACACCAGGACAGCAGCGAGCCTGCAAGCAGCCGGTTCAGCTGGAGCCCAGAGCACAGGACTCCTGAGGGTCTTCCTCCTCCCTCCCTTCTTCCCTCCCTCCAAAACTCTGAGAGACTGCGGAGGACACCTACCAACTCAGAGCATCTGACTGAAAAGTGCAGAGAAAAACTAAGGCAACACACAAGCCCCAGATACAAAGCCTTGGAAAAGACAAAACCCGCTCACAAGCACCCCATATGGCTCCCCTTAGTCCGGCAGCTCACACAGTCACAGTCATGTTGAAGGTGGACACTGATTTCACCCGCCCTGTGGGTCATCTCCTTCGGGAGGATGGGGAGTCAGGAGATGGAGGCAGGGGGCTGGACCTAAATTCTCATCGTCCTTAACAGACAACGGGAGACTCGCGAAGGAGCAGCATGAGCCCAGGACGGACAGATGTGGAGGTCAAGGACGGAAGGACAGCTATGAGGACAGGGCGTCCCTCAGGGAAGGCGTTTTTCATTAGGAGCCCGGAAGTCCTATTGGACGTTGAAAACTCTGTCTGTGAATGATTTTGAGAAAAATGACAATGATGTTAGAAAAGTAATGAACTACGTCGGGCAGCTCGAGAGTGAATAGAATGGACGGACGTGCGATTTCTGAGGATGGACCAGGGTCCAGACAAGGCCTACAGCTTGGTCCCACAGGGCTGCCCCGTGCTCGGCGGGGCTGTGGCGTCCGCCCCGGGCTCTGACCAAGGCACCACCTTTGGAGAGAAAGGCACCCAATAAACTCCCCTTTGCTATTTAGCAACACGCTCAGTTGTTTGTTTTTGTCATGGCACCGTATAAAATAACCAAGCAAAAGCCAAACAGCTCGGTGTAGTTATTAGGAGTTGTATACACATGCAGGTTTTTTCAACTTCCACCATCACTTTAAAAGAAAACTACTCTGAGTGGTAGTTTGGAGTATATATCAAAAGATTAGCCACAGATGGTTTGTCTCAGTGGATAGAGCGTCGGCCTGCAGACTCAAGGGTCCTGGGTTCAAGGGCACAGGCCCAGGTTGTGGGCTCGATCCCTGGTGGGGGGCGTGCAGGAGGCAGCCGATCCATGATTCTCTCTCATCACTGATGTCTCTCTCTCTCCCTCTCCCTTCCTCTCTGAAATCAATAAAAATATATTTTGGGGGAAAAAAAGGTTAAAGACATGTGTCCTTGATCCCATAATTCCACTTCTGAGAATGTATCCTAGTCTTTGGTAAGCTCTACAGTGTCGTTTGCAGCAGTGACCTGCAACCCTAAAAGCATAGGAGCATGCTGATTCCTGGGCCTCACCCCCAGGAGACCCTGGTTCAATTGGTCTGTGATGGGGCCTGGGAATCTGTGTTATGCAGCCACGATGGAGAACTCTCGGTTTATAACAAAGAAAAGTGGAAACAGCCTAAATACTCAACAGAGAGGACTGATTCAATCTATCACGATGGGGCCAATGGAATCCTAGACAGTCTTAAAATAATGTGGCAGAAGCAGATAATTCATTAAGCCTATTTATTGACATAGACAGATACTTACAATGAGTTGCTAAGTTAAAAAACAAATTATTAATATGTATATGTAATATAATCAATTTGGGGGGGGGTGTATATAAAAGAATTGCCACTCTTTGGGAATTAAATGCATCACTGTCAACAGCCGTAATGTCTGAGTGTGGAAAAGATTTAATTTAAATATTTTTCTTCATGTTCTAATATTTCCACAATGAACAAAGTACTACGGATACTACCTTCCAAAGTCTAAAAATACTCAGACACGTCACTTGTCAGTTTTAAACATTTTAACACTGTTCGTATAGATTTCAGCTCACACCCCACCCACGCTCCAGCCAGTAAACCCGCACACACGGACACACCCAAACACTCACCAGCAGGTTTTCAGGGCACATCCTCCCTGCCAAGTCTCGGGGCGAAAGCACCCCTTTCCCATGGGTTTCAGTTTTCCTCTGTAGGTAACCAAGTTGGGCTGCCTCAAACCCAGAGCACCCTTCTAACTTCCCTACACCCACTGACCTTCCGGATTCACCTCCGCAAATATCTGAAGGACGAGAAGGGGGCTGTTGTTGTTGTAATAATATCAGAAAAGCAGTCACTGGATTTGTGACTGTGAGAAAGACCGTGAGGAGGTCACCAGGACACCGTCCAATCCCTAAGCCATTTGGCATCGCTGGTGGAAGGTGCTGGCATTGAAGAGGGGAGACGAAGGAAGAACGGGTTCTAACAAACATTCGGAACATGGATGTGTTTTCCTAAGAAGCCCCCAACAGGAGAAAGAGGCTGAGTTACAGAAACACCAGGATGGGCAGTCCCTTGTGTCCTCAGCAAAGGTGGCAGAGGTGCCACCAGCGCCGGTCCTCCACCTCACTCCTGATGCCCACTCCTCGCCCAGTGCCCCCTCCCCTCCTTCTCTGCACCAGAGTTATCCACTAAAAAGAACCAAGGAAGCTGCAGAATTCTTCAGAAGCTTTTGAAACTTAAGATAAAAGCCGCCTGGGAATTAAAACTAAACCCCAAATATGTGAGAAAAGGCTCTCACACATGGCAGAGCATGAGCCGTCTGCCTCCCAGGGCCAGCCCCTCGCCAACCAGTAGCAATCAGGACACTGGGGCCAGCAGGAAATCTAAAATTAGGCTTTACTACCTACAATGGAGGGTTTATGGGAGGGTTTAATTGGTAGTCTCAGGACTGAAACCTGAAGTGGGAAACAAAAACATCTTTCTGGGCATCCCAGGCAGCTCGCATGCACTCCGTGAACCTCCCCGGCCTCGAGTGGAGGCACAGTCCGCCGGGGAACGGAGGAAGGGCGCCATTCTCCCTCCTTCTAACCTTGGCACATGCCAGAGCCAGGTACATCCTCGTCTTTGTACTGAAGAGGCAAAATGGTTTCTTATGGTAGACGAGGTCATCCCACCACACACGGGAACTCGGGTGTTCTGAAGACAAAAGCACCCATTCCGTTCCGTTCACTCGTGTCCTGAAATGCCCCAAATCACCACAACACTCAGAAGGTCAAAAGAAGATCCAACTCAACCATGAACCTGTTGGCCCTCGGGAGGAACATACCTGTCAAAAAGGACTCCATTTAGGGGAAAACCCACAGACCCAGCTGCCAAGCCTCCTGCACTGAGCTCCTGCCATCGGAGCTGGCTCTTATTTTTAAGTAAGTTTCTGAAATGCTATTTAGACCAATGGGCTGAGACCCGCCCCATCGCACTGGAGCTGGCCATATCCTCATTTGCATCTTTCCTGACTAGTCAGAGGAGCTCCATAAAGTCCAGTCAGAACACCTGATTCTGACCAATCAGGACAGTGCTACTTGGACCAATCAAACTGTATATTTGGATTCCTCATTTGCATAAAAATGAGGCAATTGGTGACCAAACTGGACACTTCTCTGCCTCTGGGGAGATCTCCGAGACAAAAGCATCGGGATGCACCTGTGTGTTGCCATGTTCAGGGCTGACAAGATCATTTGAAACTTCCCGGTACCATTTCTGGTCAACACAGAGATTAATTAAATGGTGGGTTTATGTGGCCTCCATGTGTTCAAGTAAATATGAGAAAAGAACCAAGGGCTTGAGGGGTGTGTTCGCTGGTGACATGAGGCAGGGGTGACTCACAGCCCAGGGACCACAGAAATGGCCCTCTGCCAGGGCTGTGGAGGCCCAGGGTCCCATAACACGGTCTTCTTCTACCTGAGCAAAGAGGGAAGTTCGGTAGGACGCGGGTTCCACCTGGATTTCTCTGCATGTCGGATAAGTCATCTAAGGAAGAAACAACGTATTCTTATCCTAACTTCTAGGTTCTGGTGATGAGGCCATCACGGTATTGATCGAATGACTGTAAATACTGTAATGTGTCTAATACATGATATATAAATCTGTGTAACCCTTTACGTATAAAAGTAGGTCTACTGTGAGTACAACCAACAGTTTATTCTTGTATTATTATTTATTAACTACTGTATTACTTTCCACACAAACTGTAAACCTACTTAGCCCCACCCTGTATAATATAAGAAATAGCTTACATGTATTAAAAAACTGGGGGAGAGGGGAGTACCACATAAAAATCATGTCAAATAAAACTGAGCCAAGCAGTGAGACAACGCTGAAATGGCCCAGGAAACAAAACCGCATTTGATACAATCTCTTTCTGGGTCCAGACAGGGACTGCATGCCATCTATCCCTGACCCGGGTTAGTCAAGATCATCAATGTTTCCTAAACTCCTCGACTGTTTTGTAGTCAACAGCTCCAATTATGAGCTCAAAGGGAATTTCCCGGAAGAGGAAGAGCGACACAAGTGTCAGCTCCAGCTGCAGAAGATGAAGTAGCTCCAATTATGAGCTCAAAGGGAATTTCCCAGAAGAGGAAGAGCGACACAAGTGTCAGCTCTAACTGTAGAAGATGAAGTAGATAGCTTTTCATATAAATATACAATATAAGAAAGTGTTCAGGCAGACATTCATGGTGTGTCATCCGATCTGACCCTATTACCAAAAAAAAGAAAAAGAACCTGATTTTACTACGATGGCATCCGCTGGGCAGTTCTCCCATTTGGCTTTCAAAGCCAACTAACTGACCATCAGAGAGATTCAAATGAAAATGACCATGAGGTATGCATCACCTCACACCTGTCAGAATGGCTACCATCAACAAATCGACAAATGACAAGTGCGGGTGAGGCTGTGGAGAAAAGGGAAGCCTAGGGCACTGCTGGTGGAATGCAGACTGGTGCAGCCATTATGGAAAACAGCATGGAGTTTCCTCAAAAAATTAAATATGGACCTGCCATCTGACCCAGTGATCCCACTTCTAAGAATATATCCTAAAAACCTGAAGCACCATGAGAGAGAATGCATGCACCCCTACGGTCATAGCAGCGAAATTTACAATAGCTAAGCTCTGGAAACAGCCCAAGTGCCCATGGGTAGATGAGAGGACAGAAAAGCTGTGGTACATCTACACCACGGAATACTGTGCAGCAGTAAAAAAGAAAGATCTTTTACCCTTTGAGACAGCATAAAGGGACCTGGAGAGTATTATGCTAAGTGAAATAAGCCAGTCAGAAAAAGGCAAGTATCACATCACCTCAGTCATATGTGGAATCTAAATGAACAAAATAAACTGGTAAAATAAGTTCAGAGACACAGAAGCGTGGAACAGATTTGGGAATCTCAGAGGGAAGTTGGGGGAGGGTGGGCGGACGGGAAGAGGTCAACCAAAGACATTGTATGCACATATGCATGACCCACGGACACACACAATAGTGTGGTGAAGGCCTGGGACAGGGGCGGGCTAGAAGGGGTCAATGGGTGGGGGGGTTAAAGGGGGACATATGTAATACTTTCAACAATAAAGATTTTTAAAAATAAAGCTGACGCTTCAGGAAAAAAAAATTAAAAGAATTCAGATTAAGAAGTCTGCTTAAAGGAAGGGGGCGTCACCTTAGCATCATATGAACAGAACGAGGCAGGCAGGGAGGAGCCCAGCAGAGCTGCTTGCTAACCTTCCCTTTGGGGCCCATCGCTTCCGGGTGGCCGGGCAAGAATCTGTTCACTTGATGTTTGTTCTTTCTCGTTTACTTGCAAATCATCTGCTTTCCCTTTGAAACCCCAGACCCTTGCTCCCTCTTTGTCCAAAATGGCACATAACCTAACGCCCACTGTCCAATGCGTCTTCGGGTCTCCTATTCTCATGGCGCCCCCACGTGCACATCCCCAATCAATGCTGGAGAGTCTCTCCTGCTAATTCTCCCTCGTGTTCATCTGATGGTCAGCCCAGCCAGGACTTAGAAGGTGGGAGGAAGTGTGTTCTTTAACCCCCTCGCTCTCATCACACTTTAAAATACAACGGAATCCTCATCTTTCCCACTCATGGTCACATGACTGACCACCTGATTTTCCCTAGAACAGTGGTCGGCAAACCACGGCTCACAAGCCACGTGCGGCTCTTTGGCCCCTTGAGGGTGGCTCTTCCACAAAATACCACGTGCGGGCGCGCACGTACAGGGCGATTGAAACTTCGTGGCCCATGCGCAGAAGTCGGTTTTTGGAAAGGAGATAGACGAGACAAGTACACAAGACGAGTGTGGATGGGAGAGTTGGAAGGGGTCGACCTCAGCGAACGTACCTCAATCAGATTGAGGACGTTTTTAGCAAAGGCCAGCTTAGGAGGACCCTAATTAAGTTAATAACAATGGACCTACCTATATAGTTTAAGTTTAAAAAATTTGGCTCTCAAAAGAAATTTCAATCGTTGTACTATTGATATTCGGCTCTGTTGACTAATGAGTTTGCCGACCACTGGCCTAGAAGATAAGGAAGTCTGCCGTCCCATCACTCGCTTTGAGAACTAAGGGATGTGTCAGGACGGCTGGTGAGGCGGAGAGGCACACACAGTGTGAGGTTCTCACCAAACTTCCCCGGCTGCACAGCTCACGGCTCGCTCTGCCTCGCCAAGACTCTGGCGTACTTTCTCCTCCTCCCAGTCCCTGGGTCGCTTCTAGTAACTGTGCTTGAGCGGGTCCTGCCGGGCGCAGGGCGTGGGTGGGCTGCTCAGACTCTGCCTCCCAGAGCACTGCCCCCCTCGCCTCTGAGTCAGGGGCCGTCTCATGGAAATACTATTCGGTGATCACTTTCATAAAGCCCTGGGCTGGCTCGGGTTTGTTTCTCTTGACGCCGGCCCCGGTGTTTTTCTCTTCTGACTGACTTTTGGTTGCAGCTCAGCGTGTCTTTTTCGGTTGTTTACTTTTTAATATATTTCCATTTTTACTGGAGGGGAAACATTGGCATCCGTGGGACCCAGCTGCGTTAAATCAGCCCCAGGACCTGCACGGAGACATCCAAGAGGAGGGAAAGCGCTGCCCGCAGGAGCCCGCAGCTGCCCCGGGCAGACGGGAGTACAGCACACACCCACGGGCACACACCCACGGGCACACACCCACGGGCACACACCCACGGGGACACACCCACGGGCACACACCCACGGGCACACACCCATGGGGACACACCCACAGGGACACACCCACGGGCACACACCCACGGGGACACTGCGCTTGCGTGGCAACGTGTGCTTGCCACGTGGGGGCTTCCACAGGCCACCTGACCCTGCACACGCTGAGTCTGGAAGCTCCCTGTCACTCCTCTCCAGCGGAGAGCATGTCTCGGCCACACTGGGTGCAAGGAGCCCTCTGGGACAGGGAGCCTGATGGCCGGCTGCTTTGTCACGCTCCGTCTCTAGGCCACACTCTACACGAGGTCAGAACCCAGCGCCTGAGGTCACGTGGATGTCCTCCCCTCCTGGCATCCTGGCTGAGGGCCAGTCACAGACAGAACATTTGCAAAGGTGGGCACTGGCGTTGCTTACGGAAGCCGTGTGTTGCCAAGGAGACCAACCCTGCTTCAGGGAGGATGAGGAAAAGTCTCCTTTTATGTGCAAAACCCAGATTTACGTAAATGTAGGTACGTATTTATCATGTAAAAGTACCTAAACAGATACACACTACACCTGTGGTGGTACATTTTCATGTGGGGGAAGCGTAACCAGGGAAAAAACATCTGAAAAGACTCCTGGGAGGGTTGGTCATGAAACGGGGCTTTAAAACACTCAGCGGAGCCCAGGGTAACTGCATCGCAAAGTGTCGTGATTTCTGGTGTCTGGCACCAATGCCCAGTGACAGAGCTACAGACACGAAGACGGCATTTATCCCCGTCGCTTTAAGACGGCCCCACAATTATTTATATAATCCGAGAAATGTTAGAGATACACTATCCTGATGACGCTTTAACCAACAATTCACGTGCACGTTACCTCTTGCTTTAAACGCCAATTTGTATTGAGCACAAGAAACAAAACTAAAAACCGAAAAAGAAAGAAGAGATAAAGAGCTAATACTCGGACGCAGTGAAGCAAATGACTGCACTTGCTCGCAGACAGACAGCTCGTTTATAAATGTCTATGAAGGGAAAGTTCTCGGGCATCTTTTCATTCCACAGTAAGTGCCCAAAGCAGCAAACCATCCTTGCCTCGCATCGGTCTGTTTCGAATCTTGCTTATTCCAAAAGGGGGCATGCATTTAACTTCCTCAAATAATGTGATTTGCAATTCTTATTTTCACTTGCTCAGAGCAAAGACTAAAACAGCGTTTCACCTTGCTTCCGTTGCCAGTGCAAACAGAACTCATCCTGAGCCTCATTCCCACGCCTTCAACCTGGCTTGAGCCTGAATTTATTCCCAACCTTTTGGAGAGGTAGCCCGCGTTCTGCCAGGGCCACCAAGACACTGCTGGGCCTTTTCCTGGCCTCGCTGGCCTCGCCCTTGCAGGATAAAGGAATGGAATGCCCTGGCCGGTTTGGCTCAGCGGATAGAGCGTCGGCCTGCGGACCGAAGGGCCCAGGGTTCCATTCCGGTCAAGGGAATATATCCCAGTTGCAGGCTCCTCCCCGGCCTGGGCCCTGGTCGGGTGGCATGCAGGAGGCAACCAATCAATGTGTCTCTCTCGCATTGATGTTCCTCTCTATCTTTCCCCCTCTCTTCCACTCTCCCTAAAAATCAATGGAAAAATATCTTCGAGTGAGGATGAAAAGAAAAATAAATGAAATCATTTTACTCATCATCTCAGAGGTCACGTACACCAGACTCAGAGAATATAGAATTAACGTCATGACGACTTCAAAGGGTGAATTCATAGAGCGGGGACAGTGAGTGGAGTGTGTTTTCTGTCCTCAAAATCCCAGGCCAGGGCAGACGTATGAATAATTTTCAAAGATCAGGAAGTCGGCGGAAATCCCCGCTGTTTTATGAAGATTGCATGGCGCTCGTCAAATCTCATAAGGCCTCCGTCTCCCTCCCCTGGACCTGACTCCGCACGGCCAGGGCCAAGGAACGCAGGCACCTGCCTCCAGCAAATCCACTCTGCTTCCCCCTCATTCCCAGACACACATTTCCATGAAAACCAGACACGGCAGAGAAGGCGAGGGCAGGCCGCTCCAGAACCGCTGCAGACCTGCAGCCTGGTTTCATTAGATCCGCGGGCTTGTTTCTTTCAGCCCCTGTGTGTCCGCGGCAGGTGAAACTCCCTGACGCTGACATTGCAAAACCCTGCAGGTAGGGAAGACAGACCAGGGCAGGAGGGAGAAGGGACAGGACACAGCGGGGGTTAGAGACCAGGAGAGGGAAGCACTTAGCCACGCCGCACACGGGACTGTACTGGGTGTTAACCTGTCATGCGGCGTAACCCACCCACACATCCCTATAGCATGGAAGCTGTTGAGCCTCACGGGGACAAGGCCTCTACAGGTGTCATTCTTAATCCACGCTTGACGAAAGACAGCAGCAGCTCCCAACAGCATATTTTGGCCATTTCCCACCCGCCAACACCCCACTTGAGAAGCTGGGGGGGACTCCATTCGGGACTGGGGCAGGCAGCGCCCTGGGGTCCTGTCACCTTCACTGTGCCGCAGCCGAGAGCAGCACCCAGCGCTGGCGGTCCTGCGTTTACCAGGGCGCCTCTAAAGCCCTCCTCGACCAGGTGGCAAACGGCGAGGACCAGGGCAGAAGCCGCGGGACGTGAACCTGCCCTGGGAGCCGCACGCCGCCCCGGGTCGGGCTGCCAGCGAGGACCGAGGACATGTGGCTCCCATCAGCGTGGCCTCAGATTCGTTCTGCGTTCAGACCACTTGCCTCTCACGTTCTCATATTTACACGTGTTCGCTGAATGTAACCCTCGGTGAATTATTTAAGACCTCTTAATGTGCTTCGGACTTCTCAAATAGAATTTAGACTTTAAATTAAATCTGTTCTCCCGTGGGGGCCCGGGAGGCGGACCGCAGCCCACAGCATCGCGCGGACGTGCGGCGGCCTCGGAATAGAAGCGCAGGTGCCCCTGAAAGGACCTCGCCTGGTGGCCGCCACTCGCCACTCTTTGGGGGGCACACGGGGACCCGGCTGCAGCGTTCAACCTGAGCGGAGAACCTGCCTGCAGGGGAGAAATGTCATTGCTTTTCTGTTTGTCCCTGGACGGCCCACACCAGAGGTGGGTAATGGTCCAGCCTGGACCACACAGCCACGCTTGTCAGTTCTGAGATTTTGGGTTGTTTTTTTGTTTTTTGTGTTGTTGTTTTTTTTAATCATGGTATTCTTTGTCCCTCGATGTTTGGTTACCAATAACTGCGCTGGATATGCTGTTAAGTTTGCTAGGGCAATTCGTCGAGAAAAGCCACACGTATTTTATTTAGCCCAGATTTGTTCTGTTTAGTTTTTCACAGGAAGCACTGCCCACGGGGAAAAATAAACCAGAACCCAGTGCGTGGAATTCCCTCACTGTGCGCTAGTGATCGAGGAAAAAAAAAAGCTACGCGGGGAAGCAGATGAGGAGTTTGCTGCAGACCAGGCGCTGAACTGAAAACAAATTCCTTATTCAGGGAGCTGGGGATGAGTAAGAATCTACAGTGGGGGGTTTAACTTTTTACAGGAAATGAAATTAAATCAACGTGCAACATGCACACGGTAAAAGGGCTAAGTTATTCAATGACACGGTACACGCAGCACATGCATAATCACAAGGGGCGGATGAGCGATGAGCCTGACTTGATGAGACTTTGCAGGAACCTCCACGTCACCTACCGAGTCCCTTGCAGAGGAAAGGCCTGGGCGGAGGCACTCTGCCGTCACCAAGCCCGGGGAGCTGAGCTCTCAGAAGCTCGTGCTGCAGCAATCCCTCCTTGTGGTCCTTCTCTCTCCGGGCCGCCAGCCCCTCAAGAAGGAGGCTCTTCAGAATGATAACCTGTATCATTCTCCAGGCTCGGTCCAAGGAAAACGGGAAACGTGCTGTGATGCCAGGATTGTCTTTAAACAGGGAACACGCCGAGATGATGTGTATGCATGAAGCTGTCAGAGCAGAGCGTGGTTCCGGGGAAAGCAGCACCATTTGTTAGGAGGCATACAAAGATTCAGTGTAAAAGCAGACGGTTCATGCTGCCCTTTAAAAGCATGGAGTGAGTCAACAGGAAATTATACACACATATTCTCCGTCACCCGCCCCCCCCCCCCCAATTTGAAAAGATTTGAAACCTGCAGACTCTGAACTTCAATGTTTTGGTGCTATGGTATCTGGGTCCACAGTGATGTCTGGGTGACATGGCTGGGGGAGACCCAAAATTCCCCCTCCTGGGACCGGGCTACAGACAGACGCCATGTTCCTACTTCTATGAAGTCTGAACTCTCATGCTCAACTGTCTGAACCTGCCTGTCCAGCCCAACAGCCACCAGACACAGGCGGCTCAGAGCACTGGAAATGTGTGTTCAGTGTGAAGTACACACTGGATTTCAAAGATTCACTATCGACAAAAATATGTCAAATGTCTCATCCACACTTACATTCGTTACGTCTGAAGTGACCATGTCTTAGACAGGTGTCTCATGAGATAGATTAAGAAAATTCACTTCCCCTGGTTTTCTTTTTCAATGTGGCGACTCGGGAATTTAAAACGAGACATGAGACTCCTTCCACCGCCTTCGCTCAGCCCCCTCTTGGCATCTGTCACATCGGGAAGTGCACCCTCCGCTCTGACCAAGACCTCAGACAGCAGAGCCCAGCGTGGCTGCCAGGGTCCGTCTGCCTGAGTTGCAGCCCTGCTCCGGCCCCTGCCGCCTGTGTAACTCCAGGTTTAGCACCCCCGGCTCTCAGTCTGCTGTTCTGGAAAATGGGGCCAATACGGGCACGTCCTGCAAAGAGCCGTGGTGAGGATGAGCTGCGGCAACACCTACCCTCCCGTGCCTGCACCGCCTGGCGAAGTCAGCCAGGACCGTCCCCCAAACACCGCCCTCTCCCGTCCCCTTTGCAAGACTGTTTTACCCCTCCTTTTTTTTAAAAAATATATTTTATTGATTTTTTACAGAGAAGAAGGGAGAGGGATAGAGAGCTAGAAACATCGATGAGAGAGAAACATTGATCAGCTGCCTCCTGCACACCCCCCAGTGGGATGTGCCCACAACCAAGGTACATGCCCTTGACCGGAATTGAATCTGGGACCTTTCAGTCCGCAGGCCGACGCTCCATCCACTGAGCCAAACCGGGTTCGGGCTTTACCCTCCTTTTAACCTCAACACCTGGGTTACCTGAAATCAGTGTCTAGATGG
>NW_005871420.1:532498-534423 GCF_000147115.1 Myotis lucifugus | reverse complement strand
CATCACTCCACAAGGTAGCATCCTGGCTCAATGTCACACTGGCCTGGTCCCAGCAGGTGGCACCACTGAATGTGCCGCTTTGGTTAGAATATGCATGCACCCCCTTTCTAGATTTAATAGCATATTCACTCTCCCCCTTTCAGGGTATCATGGAATATGCACTCAACCCCTTTCTAGATTTCATGGAATATTCACTCTCCCCCCTTTCTAGATATAATGGAATATGCATTCACCCCCTTTCTAGAGACCGGGACACATGCGTTCACCTCCTTTCTTGGATTCCAGGACCTGTGGTTCATCCCCTTGCTAAATTCCATGGCACGTGCTCTCACTCCCTGTCTATATTTCAGCTCCTCGAAGGTATGACCTGAGTCTTCCCACAGTGCCCTGCATGGCGTCTTGCACAGACGACAAGGCAACGGCACCGACTGGATGGGCAGCTTCCCATTCCCCACACACAGCTTGCACGTCCCAGTCTCCCTTCCTCACACTTGCCTCTCCGCGACCCAGATGCCCTCCTCTGCTGGATTCCTGAACCTTCACAACCTGGCTAACTCGGACCACAGACCAGCCTCTGCCTGTTGGGGTCGCCCTGCCTTCTTGGGCACAGACTTGTCCCGGCCTGATCGCCACCTGTGGGCCTTCATCCCAGGGACGCTGCCCGCAGAGTGAATGCTGTTAGCTCTCTGGAGTGAAAAGGGCTGTAGTTGTGTTTACATGCTGTCGATACTAATAATTCAGGCAGCCAGACAGGCAAGCACTACCCTGGAATGTTCTGGCTTTTCCCTCTACATTTGCAGTTGTTGTTCTAATGTCTAGTATGTCCAGTGTCATCAGAGTCCCTCATAATCCGTGTTCCCCGTCTCCCTTTTAGGACAGTGCCCTTCTTTCATGGGTGATCAATACATTTTGACTGAGAAATGTGTTTCCATGCACTTTAAATTCATAAAGAAAAACTAACACGATCGAATAATATGCAAAGTTAGATTACATTGGTGCTAAATGTAGTTGTAAATGCAATCTTATGTGCACAGATGAAACCCCTGCTCTGTCTCCTGGTAATTAGTTTACTGTGGGTTCGACGTCCTTATGGGATCATTTTATTGACCTGCCTCTAGTTTTGCAATCTGGGCATGGAGTACTGAGGAGAAATTGTTCTTGTGGGACGTTCTGGTTAATCACCTGTATTACGAGTCTCAGAAAACTGCAAAAATAAATCAAATTCCATCAGGATATGACTATAGCCGCTTCAGGACTGCTACAACTTCTGCCGTAAAACCCTCGGGGCGACACCTGGCAGCCACCAGCACTCTCTCTCCACTTCCACAGCAGGGCTCTGGGTGGAGCCTCCGAGACCGGAATGAGCACTGGGAATACTGGAACCTTCTTCTCCTGAGACCCCTGCTCCGGAAAAGGCCTGCACAGTCCCTGGGTCTGGCCCCTGCTGTCAGCATTTCCATTTTAGAACTCCGTTGCCAAGCACCTCTCCTGCCAGGGTCAAGTGCACGGACAACTCTTTGACACCGAAGAAGCAAATGTTCCCTCTCCGCGCGCGCACTCTGTCTTCTTGCTGCTGGACCTTGCGAGGCCCACAGAGCCAGCCCCACCGAGACAAGTTCCCGGCCTGTGCGGAGAGCCCCAGGTTGGTAAAGACGCACCTCAGCTTTGGGAGGTTGGCTATGATTTTAATGAGGATCCATTCGACATAGAAGGTTCTGGCAGAAAGCTCCTAGGCCAGCCGCTGGCTTCTTTTCCACGTGACTTTACCTCGTTTCCTAACTGAAGAAACCTCCACTTTCTAATAGATTCCTAACGTAAAAGGTTTGTGTTGAGATGGTGAGTGTGAGTGTTTTGCATTTCCAAGCGTCTCGTTTTTCTTCTCTGGGTATTATTTACTAGAGGCCCGGTGCATGAAATTTGTGCAT
>NW_005871420.1:526341-532363 GCF_000147115.1 Myotis lucifugus | reverse complement strand
TCTCACAATCCGGGACTGCTGGCTTCTAACCACTCACCTGCCGTGCCTCGTTGACTGACCCTAACCACTCTGTCTGCCAGCCTGATAGCCCCTTAACCACTCCCCTGCCAGCCTGATTGACGTGTAACTGCTCCTCTGCCAGCATGATCGTCCCCAACTGCCCTCTCCTGCTGGCCCAATCACCCCAACTGCCTTCCCCTGCAGGGCTGAGGGGACTGGGGGACTCCGGCTGAATGAGGCACGTGGCGCCTGCCTCCCCCGGCGGGGCTGAGGGGACTGGGTGCCGCCGTTTCTGAGGGCATGATGGTCAATTAGCATATTCCCTCTTTATTAGCTAGGATACTCGTGGGTCTGTGTATGTCATGGAAGAATCCTGAAACGTGCCATCTTCACTCCTGGGATCAGAAGCTTTGCCTTCCTGCCCGTGTGGTGCAGTGGGGCCTCCCTCCCTTGCCCACCGGGCTCCTCGGAGTGGCTGCTTTCTCCCCCTTCTCCGAGGCCTGGGGTCCCCATTCACTCCAGCTCCCACAGCAGCCAAGCCCGGGGCACTGGGAGGAAGAGGCAGCGCGTTCCCCAGCGCCATCCCCATCACTGATGGGATGAAGGGATGGGCAGTTAGCAGGCCCTGGAAGATCCTGGGCCTCTCCTATGGAGCGCCATCCAGAGCCTGAGGCCATGGACGCTCAGCCAGAAGGCGACCACCACCCACTAATCCATTCCCATGACTCAGTGCTGGCTGCGTGCCCACAAATACGTCCTCAGGGTCGCCTCACACCTCCCTGCCAGAGCCCCGAAAGACGTGCCCACGCCACTCCAGTCTTTTACTCTGCAGCTTCCACTGTGTGACGAGGTCCCGGCAATCCATACCCCGCAGGGCCACTCCATCGCAGAGGAAAAGGAACCTTCCCACCGAGAACCGAGAATCACTGAAGGCAGCGATTCTCACCCGCTGTGCCGCCCGCAAGAATGTTTAAAACATGCAACACCTGACCATTTAGTCAGAGGCATGGGCCTCTTTTTGCTTAGGTCCGTGGTCAGCAAACGGCAGCTCGCGAGCCACATGCGGCTCTTTGGTCCCTTCGGTGTGGCTCTTCCACAAAATACCACGTGCGGGCGCGCATGTACAATGCGACTGAAACTTCGTGGCCCGTGGGCAGAGGTTGGTATTTTGTGGAAGAGCCGGTATTTTGTGGAAGAGCCACACTGAAGGGGCCAAAGAGCCGCGTGTGGCTCTCGAGCCGCGGTTTGCCGAGCTGCAGTTTGCCGACCACTGGCTTAGGTTGTCAAATAAAATGGCAACAGCCAACACAACAATAGCCATCTGGTGTTAATGAATCAAAATTATACCTATTTTTTTGTCAGATTGGCCAAATATATCTATAATTTTGGGGGTGCCGCAGAATTTTAGTAATTAGTTTATGTGCCGTGAGACGAAAAATGTTGGAAATCGCTGACTTAATGGAGTAAGACAACTGTGTCACGTCACCCACAGGGCTCAGCTCCTCTGCCCTCTGCCCCCGAACTGAGGGCACCCCCACGTCTCTACTCTTACATGGAGATTGGGGAACCTTTGCCGAACCCACCCTTAATCAAGTGAAAATAAGAGTTTCCTGCTTTTTAAAAAAATCACAGATGTGCTTGTTTTCTTTCTTACTCATCAGAAGGATGTTTCTCTCCCCTTGTGTTTCCGGGGGTGGGGCGGGGATAATTATTAGAATAATATTCCTCCTAAAAGGAATCCCACGTGAGACACCAGCGTGTGTGAAAAATCACATCCCTGCAGAAACAATTCAAAAATGTAGGCGACGTTTTAGAAGGAGGTAGCTGCAGATCTGGGTTCCCAAAACCTCAAGACAAGCTAACCGTCTGCCGTAGATCGGGTCCCCCGCCTAGCTCTCTAGAAATATCATCTAAAAGTGAAAAATTCGTTCAAAAGGCCCGTTTTACACACTTTAAGGCTATTTCGGTCCTCACACACAGCCATTTTCAAATAGGAAACAGTTGCACAACCGGCGTTCCTCTGCACACCATCCCAAACATGCACAAGTCAAGCGACCACACCCCTCACTGTCGCTGTTGAACGACTGTCGCTCAGACAGTCAGGGTCCTCGGGATGATGACAGGCCGCTGCAAAAATAGAAGGACTTAAAAGTCGGTTTAAATCGAAGACTGAGCTCCCTGCGGAGCGCACCCTTTAATTTCTCGCTGTTGCTGTTGTCTACGCTTCACTTACACTTAAATTTAGCAAAGTAATTTTAGAGGGCCCGCCTCCACCTCCTTCTTTAAGATTCACAATGTTACCAACATGCAGCGCCCAGTCCTCTCTCTTCTAAATACTGAAATGTTTAAAATCAAAGGTAACATAAAAGGGGGGGAGGGGTGGCTATTTTGAAAAGCTGGTTCAGGTGCTGGTCTAGCCGTTGGAAAACCCTGTTTATCTGCAGGGTGACTGCTCCGCATCCCTCAATACGAGGAGCTGTATCTTGACGATGGATGCATCGTGTACAACTACGTAACTCACTGCTAATAAGCCCGGTGAGGGTGCAAAGGACCAATGAGAATGTCGGTATGACCATCAACAACACAGACCTCCTACGTCAGCACCAACTACTGCAATGACTTTCAAAGTCTCCCCACGACTCAAACTGCCCCTGCCATGAACAGGGCACAGAATGGTCTGAAATTGTGTACAAAATATTTAAATACCGCCGCTGTACTAGCTTGTTCCTCTGACCAACGCTACTGCACAGGGTTTATGCGTTTCAAGTTCAAGTGGTAGATCACAGACAAAAGCTGTGTGTTGAAGGACAACACTCCCCGGATTGCCCAAATTCTCCTCCTCACGGAAACGCTGGCCTGGGAAACAGAGGTGATGAAGCCAGGAGGTGACAGAGACCTGCACTGAGACCAGTGGTTCCCAACTTTCTTTTGGCCGTGCCCCACCCAAGCATCTCTAAAATCCTGATGCCCAGCCCCCCCCCTCCCCCGTGACATATAATTCTTACTATTCAAAAAGTGAACTCCTACTCACGTGGAGGAAGCCTAAAAGGACATGAACTTGGTCTAAACAGGCTTCCAAAGAACATGGCAGCCATGAAAGAGAAAAATCAAAGAACGAAAGGACAGTTGAAGTCCTGAGGAAGAAATCACTAAGAAATTATTTTAAAAAATAATATGAAGTGATATGAAAAAAATAGCAAATAAAGTTTCAAACATATAACAGAACTGAAATGCATAAATGTCACAATATATATTTATAAACTGTAGATGAGGCCTCTAGAACCGTAAGAAATGCAAAAAAATGCACCGTTAATAACTCATTCTCAAATTGCCCCCCTTAAAAATCAAACTGCCCCCCTGTGTGGCATGTGCCCCATGCTGGGAACCACTGACTTAGATCAACTCCCAACCTAAACTGAGAGCTGACTCGCAGCTTCAAACACCCTGGGTTCTGCTCGTGGAAGCACCTTGCCCACATGTGGCGTCGCAGGCTCCCTAAGTCTCGTTAGACACGGGTCGGTGTCTCCGTGTCCACACGGCCTACGTGGAGTTAGTACAGGGAGGTCTAGGAAACAGCCCACAGTGCGACAATGTCGCCCACCACCCGGCTCATCGGACTGGCGCTGACCTGCTACCCTTTCCCGATGAGAAACAGGAAAAGATGCTAGAAGCATTACCTCCTCTGTCCTGTGAAGAAATAAATCCCCCATTTACTATTCCTTTGTTTACGGACAGCTTACAAGAAAAAACCCAGCTAATATTAACTGTAGATAAAAGTGCTCAAAGTTTCCTCGTACCCACTTATGAGATATGATGTATTCCATACAGGCCTAACAGGTCACATTTTAGAATACTGCGTAAGTTACAAGTCAATACTGACATCTTCCACGGATGATTAATTTCTTCCCTACAGAGCTGGCGTTCCACTGGGATCTTAGCTCTTACCACAAATAAAATATCTGATTTTTTTTAGATTAAAATTTTAACAAGATGTTTCTTTAAAACAAAACATGGGGGGGGGGTATTTATGTTCACATGGACAAGCAGACCCACAACCCACTCAATGTTAAACACTCATTTTCAAAAGTTTAGCTGAAGACGGTGCATCAGATGAAATCGCCAAGAACTCATCATGAAATAACAGGTACATGTAAAATTAGGTACCACAATTCTACCCTGGATTTTTAAAAATAAAATAAAGTGACTGCAAAGTGTCGGAAAAGAAAGAAAATGGAAATGTTAAGTGTAGTTGGAATTGTATATTCTTAAATAATTCAAAAGACGTAATACCCATTCACTAGTTGAATGTCACTTCCAAAAGTCACTGGCTCAAACTGAAGCTAGGATTACCGAACAGAAGCATCTGTGGCGTTTGTAGCGCTCAGACACCTTTCTTTAAAAACTATAGAGCATTTCTTAGTTACCAACCACAAGTGGGCACAGCTTATCCTGTTTTGGACAGAACTGTAATTTCAACGGCACAATTAATTCACCCATCACTGGACACAGGGAATTGATTTATCTGGTGGAGTTTCACATAACTGCCACCGCCTGCTCCTCCCACTGAGGAAGGAGCCCGCACAAGCCCAGGCCAGCACAGCAGGGGTTAAACCCAGGAATGTGACAGTTCTCCTGGCGATAAGGTGGCGGGGAGCTGAGGCCAGCCCAGGGCTCTAAATTACTTGGAGAGAATTGAAAATACTCTGAAATAGTCCCAGCGGTAAATAAACTCTATGCCCTGTGTTAGGTTGCCCTGGGAAGAATAAAAAGTTTGTTTTTGTTTTGTTTTTTTGGTATTCATATTGAAAGTTTTTTGAACTACAGAAGCTACAGAAACGTGACGAGTGTGAAATCTGTGGCACATATGAGTATGTTTTTTTGGAAGGATAAACGAAATGTTTATACTAACCACACGTTGTTTTAAATTCGCATTTGCATGGAAACGGTTTACCCATTTCACTGGGCAGTGTAGTCTGCTATTAATAATAGTATATAAATCTTATGCTTAAAAATATTAAAGATAACTTCATGCATTACCTTTGGTAAAACATCTATACAATAGATAATAGCGATACGGTAGATGGATTTCTGACAGCAGCCAAAACGACTAGCTGATAAAAAAAAATGACTGTCTACATGTTAAACATGCCAAGTTTGCCAACTAAGGAGGAACACTGGAAACGCGTACGCATAACTGCTGAGGTGTCAGAGGTGAAAAGGCAGGCCGACAGGGAGGCAAGGGGCGGGGGGGGGGGGGGGGGGGGGGCGAAGACCGAGACTCAGCGGGTTGAGGAGCGCACAGCGGCGCCTCGGAGGCCGATTGCACGCGCCGAAGAACCAGCCGGGCAGTGACAACCGAGCCCACATCTGGTCTCTACTTTCAGCCAAGCGTGGGCTCTAATTCAACCCTGATTTCCACACCGGACAAGAACAAATAACCTCTTGCTCAGCGCCCCAGAGGAGGCCCCCGCGGTTTGCTCTCCTGACCCCGCCGATTTCGATTTCGGCGCGCCTGCTCCTCGCCAGGCGTCCCCTACCGCGCGCGTTTCCCAAGGACCTTCCCCGGGTCGCACGCCCCACCTGTCCCGGCGCCGTCGGAAGAGCCGGCCACCCGCCGCCACCGTCCCAGTCGCCACCAACGCTGGACCCGGACCAGGCCGGGCGCCGGGAGCCGGGAGCGCGGGACTTACCGGGAGGCGAGCGCCGCCGTCGGGGGAGGGCGTGTCCCGCACGTGTGCGTCCGCGCGTGTCCGCGCCCGCGTGTGCCCGCGCGCGTGCCTGGCCGTGCGCGACGAGCCGGCCGCACTGACTCGAAGCGCGACGGGCTAGCCGCACGGGGGCACCGGCTCGGAAGGTCCATCTCCCGCCATCCCCTCTCCACTTGTCTCGCCTCCACGCGAGACTCTCGATCTTGGGAGTCACCGCCGCGTGTTGGGGCGGGAGAGACAGAGAGTGCCCTTGTCCTACTCTTCATGGGAGGTGCCTCACACAAACAAAAATTTTCTGGGGGAGACAAACACTC
>NW_005871420.1:496466-526241 GCF_000147115.1 Myotis lucifugus | reverse complement strand
GGGGGGCGGGGCGATGGACTTCAGGATTTTAGGGGGGGTTGCCGCGGGGCCCCTGTCTAGGTGAGCGTGGGGCGCGAGCGCGCCATCCGTTCCGGGGAGCGCGGGCGGGCGCTAGGTGGTCTGGACGCTGCTTCGGTTGAGCGCGGAGTTGGCCGCTCCCAGGAGAAGAAGGAGAAGATAGAGGAGAAACGGAGCCTGGAGCGACTGGGCACCGACGGAGTCCAGGCCCGGGCGGGAGAGGAGCCGGGACGCACCTCCTCCAGGCGGGAGAGGAGCGAGCACCGCCGAGCGGGCGAAGGGAGGGAAGGGACCGCGAGATGGAGAAGCGCGGAGGGGCTGGGTCCTGGTCGCTCGGTGTGGCTGTTAGTGAGAAGTAATTTTTCCCCAGGCTCAGCCGTTCCAGACATTAGAAATGACCCAAGTTCACACTGGCTGCTGCAGAAGTTTGAAATGACCGCCGACTGCCCGGGAGCGGCTCAGGATGAAGACGGCGTAGCTCGCAGACGCGGGAAGAGACGCGCAGCCAGGTGCCCCGCGTTAGGGATCCTGCAGTCACTCCCCGCGCGTGCCCGGCCGAGGTCGGACGGGATCGCGGGGGCACGGGAGGAGCGGGGTGCGGTCGCGAGGATGCGGAGGAGACACCCCAGCCTGCCGGGCGCGGTGACAGCAGCCCCGTGACCATAGTGTCCCCGGGAAACAGCCTCCGAAAGGCGGAGCCTCCGGGTTCCGCTCTTTCGACCCTGGGGGCACCGTGCTAAGCCCCTCCAGATGTTTTAATTTAAAAATGAAACCTGACATCGAAAGCGCGCTTACCTGAGTGCCTGCCGCTTCTCTTCACTTCTGTCCCTCAGGGACCGTGGCGACCCAGGGACCTTCCCTGCGCCGATCGCCGGGAACCCATCCCAGAGCGTCCTCTAGCACACTCTGCCCTTCCGACCAAGTGAAAACTACTCATGTCCCTCCCTCTCCAAACTTTAACAGCCAAGAATTTCAGCAAACAGCCAGAAAGAAAGCTAAGTCCCCCCCCCCACCCACCCCAAGGGAAGGGAGGGAATAAGCACCCCTTTAATTTGAAAAATAATAATTAAAACTCCCTCAACCTTTAAGGCCGGGCAACACAATCTATTAATTGGTCGCTATTAACATGCAGTTTTATTGACCGTAGCACACAGAAGTCTGATTGTGAAGGAGGAGTGTTTTCAATGAGAGTGGAGTTATTTTAGCTGCAGACGTGTTTACATTTCTGTGGTTTAGTCTATAACTTTCTCTTTTTCTTGCTTCAGAATTCTGCTCCATGAAGCAAAGCCCTTAGCTCCCAGACATTCCAAAAAGTCTGCCAAAATAATAGAAAAAAAAAGAGAGGGAAGAAAAAACACACAGAGACCCCCAAGTCTGGGTCAGGCGCAGGGTTGTAAGTGGGCATCTTAGGTATGCCCCCTTCCCACACACTTTCCAGTTTTAAAAAAAAAAAAAGCCTTCAGGGCTCCATTTCCTGTTTGCTGGGGAAAAAAATAAAATGGGTCTAAGTGGCTGAGCCTAGAAATTGCCTTTTCCAGGACCTATAGATTCCGGGAGGGCCTTTAACCCTACAGATGCCAAAATGGGCTCATTCATTTGAGAACCTACCATTACAAACTCTCCAAGGTCGTCCTTCTCTTTTAAATGGACAACCTTCATGAAACTGCAAATCCTTGTCTAGTCGTGAGCAAACAGGCACACCATGGCAGGTCAGAGAGAAGCCCACCTCTTCGAGGGAGGCCAAGAGTTGATACAATAAAAATAAATATTGAGAACCAGAGTCTTATGACCTATAAGACAAAAGGCAGTAAGGCCCCTTACCTGCCGATGTATATAGCCCGCGCTAGAGTCGTCATCTGCAAAATTGACTGATTCTTTAGAATGGCTCCCCAGTACCACAGAAGTCACATTGTTGCTGTTCACTTGGTCTTCAAAATATGTTCAACCTGCCTCTCCCCTGGACTACCAGTTGCATATTTTGGTTCCTTTTCTCTCTAATTATTCTCCAAATATCCCAGATCCAAGAAACCTCACTGTGTTTGGAAATTTTCTTCTTAGCCACTAATTTCCAAACCTCACCGCAGGGAGCCCTTAGCATTTCGGGGAGTGCTTTAAAGTAAACAGATAGATTCTGAACCTGTCCAATGATCTCGGCCGTCCACTGGGCAAAGACTGCTTTATAATGCTGCATTTCTCAAGGTTTCTCGATTATTGTCACTGGCACCTAATCCTATATAATGAAGAGCTAATATGCTAATTAGACCAAATAGCAGAACGACCATCCGGACGACCTTCCGGACAAAGCCAGGGCTTCGAGGGCAAGCCCCTTGCACGAATGTCGTGCATCAGGCCTCTAGTAATATAATAATAGAGAATAGGACTGAAAATGATACTATGTGCCCGCTGACAAAGAGCATGTTTTATGCATCAAGAGCTGCACTTTAAGAATAAAAAGAACATGATTTTAACAATCCGAGTTACCACAGAGGAAAAAAAAATATATGTTCAGAAAAAAAACACAATACAGTGGGGCCTTGACTTACGAGTTTAATTCGTTCCGTGACGGAGCTCGTAACTCAAATTACTCGTATGTCAAATCAAAAAGTGAACGAGTGAGACACGTGATGCTGGGCTGATGTTGTGGCGTTCACTGTGACGTTCGCTGCGCCAACTAGCGGTGGGGTATCTGAAGCTGGCTCGTAACCCGAATTTTAGCTCGCAAATTTTAGCTCAAAGCAAAAAATCAGCCGGAGAGACGGCTCGTATCTCGAAAAACTCGTTAGTCGGGACACTCGTAAGTCAAGGCCCCACTGTATTTGAAACAATGTCAGTGCTACCTCTTCCCCAAAAGACACCATGGAGAGAGAGATAGATGAGAGATGAGAGAAGGGATTTTTAAAAGGCATTTACTTTGAAAAACCCCAGTTTTGCAGAGTTAGGACATCATCTCCAACTGATTGTATCTTGTAGTTGAAGTTGGGAAGTTCTTTCAGTGGTCTAGACCAGTGGTCGGCAAACTCATTAGTCAACAGAGCCAAATATCAACAGTACAAAGACTGAAATTTCTTTTGAGAGCCACATTTTTTAAACTTAAACTATATAGGTAGGTACATTGTTATTAACTTAATTAGGGTACTCCTAAGGCTTAGGAAGAGCCACACTCAAGGGGCCAAAAAGCCGCATGTGGCTCGGCGAGCCGCAGTTTGCCGACCACGGGTCTAGACTAACCCCCACCTCCTACCACAGCATTCCCTCAGTCTGGTGCATGATCAAGGTCAAAGATAGGAAATCAGTTCCAACGAGCTAAATGAACTGAGTTAATTGGAGAGGCCAACAGAACACAAGTAATGGAGACACATTCACTGTCTGTTTTGCAGGACAAAAACATGAGACACAGTAATTCTAAGTTAATATAAATTTCACTTAAAAGGAAGGTTTCTATAAACATAGCACTTGACACACTTTTAAGAATTAGCATTTTTAAGTATCCCATACATGAGATAATCGTCTTTCTATATAAGGTTTTTGTGGTCGACTTAATTCTTTTTGAAATCCCTTTTATCCAAAAGATGTTTTGGATTAATTTAAGTATTTGTTACTGGATAATGTCAAGTTCTCGTTCAATGAAATGTCCTGCGTTGGGTTGTCACACCTGTTAAATATAAGCCTCCTTTCCTTTTGATATTCTGAGAAGGGCCTTAAAAGGTTTACATCCTTCAATATGGAGATTTAATTGCTTTACCTATAATAAAAATAATCCCTATAAAATTCAGATTGTGGATATTTCAAAGCTGAAAGAGCTATTGGATGGGGATGTAAAGGTTGCAGTTCAAAAAGCCTTCCCCTTTTAATATCGCGGGCACGGAGTTATGAGTTTCAAACTCCTGGTTATCATTTTGTAAAGTCTGGTCTTTGTTGTCCTTGCCCGGCGTCTGCGAGCTCTCTTTATGGCTTAGCAGTCAGGGCTGCATGTGCGTGTGTTACATATGGAAAGGGTAGCCTATCCCTTTGCCGTAAATGCTCACCGGGGAGGAAGTCTCAGATTCTGTTTTAAATGAGGTACCAGAGCGAGGTCCCCGCACGGACACATCCACATCCTCCGTGAGTTCAAGTGGGGCACGAGGCCCTTGGGAAGGACAGCGTGGCTTGGGAAAGGAGACAGCAGGCAGGCCTCGGTCATTGGTCACTGTCCACACCACGTGTGCCCTTCAGCATTCCTCCGGCGTCCTGAGCCCTTCAACCCCCAGCCTGATTCAATCCCTGGGACTTTCTTTCCATCGTGGAGGGGAGAGTGGGGGGGGGGGCAGGACCTTCCATTCCAAGATCCACCTGGCTTCAGGGCAATCCAAGGCAGGGCAGGGAGAGCCCGGCCAGTGTGGCTCAGTGGTTGAGCTTTGACCTATGAACCAGGAGGTCACGGTTTGATTCCAGGTCAGGGCATATGCCTGGGTTGTGGGCTCCATCCCCACTGGGGGACATGCAGGAGGCAGCCAATCAATGATTCTCTCTCATCGTTGATGTTTCTCTCTCTCTCTCTCTCTCCCTCTCCCTTCCTCTCTGAAATTAATAAAAATGTGTTTTTTTAAAAAGGGAAGGGAGGGAATATATGTCAGGACTCCAGCCTTGGGATTCTAAACATAGCATCCCTGGGTCCCCCTCTCCACACCACCATCCTCATCCCGTTCCTGGACTTCTATCCTTCTTGTTAGTGAACATGAAAGGACAGTGGTCACACTCCCTTGGAAGTGTGCTGTTATCTTTTACTAGAGGCCTGATGCATGAAATTCGTGCAAGAGTAGGCCTTCCTTCCCCCAGCTGCTGACACCGGCTTCCCTCTGACACCCGGGACCCGGGCTTCCCTTGCAGCCCGGGCTTTGTCCGGAAGATCGTCCAGAATGACGTCTGGAAGGACGTCCGGTCTAATTAACATATTACGCTTTCATTATTATAGATTATCAGCGGCTAAGAAGTTTTTTTCTGTGTTCTTTGCCCTCCAGACTGACTCTCACTCTCGCAGCCCTCTTCCATACACGTCACAAGTAGTTGGTCTCCAGTACACACAGCAGTTCTTAATAACACGTGCTGACCACAAACTGCTCCGTAAAATTGCATAATGCATAATTCCTATCAACTTGCATAATTCACAAAGTAAGTTGATAAGAAACACATTGTTCTTCTGTCAGTGAGCGTTGGTGACAAAGGTTGTACAAATGAATCCGGAGGCCGTAAGCGTATTTTGTAAATGGAATTACATGCAGCCCGTCGGGAGACCTACGCGGCTCCTCTGGTGGTTGTGTTTAGGCGATTTGCTTTTGAGCTGCACGGACGATGACACAACCCATCAATGAACAGCTTCGTCATGTACGTTTTCACCAACCTGATTGCTCACAAGTGCAAAAACAGTTGCCTTTTTAGGCCATGGAGACAATTTCTTCCCAGTGATTTTCGAACTGATGAAGGCATTGGCCTCACAGTGCATGGATGCAAATAAAATCAATATCTTAATGACTTCCTTTTAAATAGTAAATTATTATCTCATGATTCTGGGCAACTTGATGTAATTTTAATGGGTGAAAAGTCTATTTCAGAGAGAATGCACAGACCACGGGTAAGGAATGCATGCAAGTAGGAATCCAGCACTTACCAGCCATATGACCTTGGCCAAGTCACAGCCTCTTGATTGAAGCCGCAATTTTACACACACACACACACACACACACACACACACACACATATATATATATATATACAAATATATATACATACATATATACAAATATATATATATTTGTACTGATTTCAGAGAGAGGAAGGGAAAGAAGGATAGAAACATCAATAATGAGAGAGAATCATTGATGGGCTGCCTCCTGCACTCTCCCTACTGGGGATTGAGCCTGCAACCCGGGCCTGTGCCCTGACCAGAATTCAAACCCTGACCTCCTGGTTCATAGGTCCATGCTCAACCACTGGCCGGACGAAGCCTCAGTTTCCTTATCTATTAACTGGGGCTGTCGGAGTAGATGACCTGATGCTACTAGTAAACACAGGACCTCACAGAGAAGAACCTGGGAATTCATCTTCATAGCCCTACTCTCAGCGTGGGGACCAATGGCGTGGCTAACTGGTAGCCTATTAGAAATTCCTCTCCTCTTGGATAAGCCCTAAGGCACACACCTCTTGATTCTCTCAGGACTCAGGCAGTACGAGCAGAGCCCACTGGGCTGGGTTCCCTCACCTTTGGGTCCTATGCCCACCCGGTGTTGGGTGGGGGCTGCAGTCGCATCCCAGTGATCAGAGCTCTGCCTCACATCAAATCAGCTTCAAAGGTAACGCCGTCACCCGGGCCCACCTCAGACTGTGAGTCAGACTCTCAGCAGACTGCGGAACCGGGGCTCCGATACGAATGTTTGCAACTCCACAGGTGGTGGGAATGGACAGCCACAGCCGAAAGATAGTCAGTAAATGAATAAGGAAGGAAGTCCAGAATCTTCTAATGAGCTAATTCTAGAAAAGATCAACTCATCACCCCGAACAGTTGCCTGGCCAGGGTTCCCCTCCCTCTCCCTCTGGTTAGCGTCACTTTCTGCTCCGTCTCAAAGTCCTGGCGTCTCGGACCTTCTTTCTCATCTTTGCCTCCTTCTCCTGGGACGTCCTTCCCACCTTCTGCGGTTTCCCATCCGCGAAGCCCTTGCACGTTTATCATTCAGGTGCCTCCGTCACCTGCACAGTAAAGAGAGGTCCGAGACGCTCAAGTCCAAAGGCTCCAAAGTGAGTCTCAATCCCAGACCTCAGGAGCGTCCCGGACATGGCAGATGGCCACCCTCCTTATGCAAAGGGCCTCTGGACGCCTCCTGGCCAGCGCTCAGCCTGGTTCAACTCCTGCCCTCCAGCCAGCCCCCCTCCTCTCAGACAGCACGCGTGTCTCCTAACCCCTCACTCCCACGGTGGGTGGAACTAGAACCATGTCGAGCTTCTGCCTCAGACCGTGAGCTCCTCGAGGCCACCTGTTTCCCCGAGGTGACTGTATACCAGTTACTCAACCAGACCTGGTCTTGGAACCCTGCCCCGTAGCTAAATAGTCACCATGGGCCACGTGACTCACCGCAGCTCCCACGGACCCCTCTGTCTATTCCCAGGGCCCGGGCCTCCCGCTCAAGGTTCACAGCCTCACCCCTGGCCACTGGGGATCTTCTAACTGCCCCGCCCGCCACGTGGGCACCACACCAAGCACCTTCTCACCTCATCACACCGCAGCGGCCTCAGAGACCTTCGGGAGCGCCCCCTGCCTGTTGGGGAGATCCCAGATGCATGGCCACCTGTCCCCAGGGGAGACTGACAGTCATGAACAGGCCTTGCGGAGGGCCAGCTCCTCACCCCCAGGAGCTGGGGCGTGGGGAGAGGTGAAGATTTATTGAAGAGTCTCCAGGAGGACGATCGTGACCTGCAGAATAGGACCGTGGAGCAGGCAAGAGCTTCTCTCCAAGACCCCGGAACTCATAGGGCACTGAGCAGGCCTGAGCCCCTGCCCAGGCGACCTCCCAGGGTGTCAGGGTCAGAGTCCTGTGTGCCATCAAGATTAGCTGGGGGCGAGGTGGGTGGGGCTCAGTGGATAGAGTGTCAGCCTGCGGACTGAAGGGTCCCGGGTTCGATTCTGGTCAAGGGCATATGCTCGGGTTGTGGGCTCGATCCTCAGTAGGGTGTGTGCAGGAGGCAGCCGACCAATGATTCCCTCTCATCATTGATGTTTCTATCTCTCCCTCTGAAATCAATAAAAATATATTAAAAAGGAAAAAAAAAAAGATTAGCTGGGGGCCCTGGCGGGTGTGACTCAGTGGTTGAATGTCGACCTATGAACCAGGAGGTCATGATTTAAATCCTGGTCAGGGCGCATGCCCGGGGTTGCAGGTTCGATTCCTAGTAGGGAGAGTGCACCCTGCCGGCATTTGTGGCCAGAGCTTGTGGCTGCTGGAGCTCGCTGTCCAGAGATGGTCTGGGCACCTCTTGGCAGGTGGCAGGGCCCCGGAGTGGGCCGAGGCCCGGGTGGCATGGTCACAGTCAGGCTTTAGAACCGGATTGAGGTCAGAGATCACCTCTGTGGGGAATCGGGCGTCGAGAGATTTGGGGGCCTTGCCCTCTTAACCTGACTGAGAGGCAGCTGGTGTCAGGAAGGTGGCAGCTGTGTCACTTGTTGTCTAGAAGTGCCCAACGCTGCTGTGATCCAACCTCGTCCTTCCATCGCCACAGGCAGGAGGACAGCCGTGCCTCCCACAGCGCCTGCTTTGATTTTTCCTTGTAGCTCTTCAAAGCCATTTTGAGCGAGGAGGGCAGACAAAAGTGGTAGGAAGAAGCGCTGGGAGGTCAGGGTGAAATGCACAGGGTGTCACCCTGCCTCCCATGGGTGACCGTGACTGCCTGGCGGTGGTCAGAGGAAGCGCCCCTCCCCCCCAGCACTGAGCCCACGTCCCAGGGCAGCTGGGCCCTGCGGTACTAAGAAGGCAGGTGGGCCTCTGTCTGTGCAAGTCGGAGCGAGGGATGGGCACCACACAGAGCGGCTGGCGTTTCTGCTGCCATCTCCCACGGGGCACACGCGTCCCACTCTGGTTCACACGCCCTTCCGTTGTGGAACGCAGCATGTGGTGTGAGTAAGTGTCTGTCTCCTGCCAGCCCTTTGATCCTCAATGGTTGGTTTTATCCAGTTTCTCTTAGTTCTCTCAGAACAATTTAATGCTTTTTAAATTGAGTTGAAATGAATTAACTTGGGTGTGCTTTGTCTTGCATTAAAATACACTGGAGCTAAAAGCAAAACATAATGTGGTGTGTGTGAGTAGATAGATGATAGATAGATGCGTAGATAGATAGATAGAATATAAATATAATGGATATTTATGTGTTGACACGCTCACTCTCCCTTCCAAACAGGTCTAAGCTGAGGCAGACTTGTGTTCATTCCATTCATCAATCAGGCCCAGAGTTTGGTTCAATGGTAACAACATTCAAGGGAGGATTTCAAATCATCCTCATGCAAGACACCCCCAGAACCCGGGGCCTTGCAGCCCAGGTCCAAAGAAAAGAAAAAGAGCTTTTTCTCCACAGCGTTTCGCTTTAAGAAGTGCTTTTCCTGGTGCGTTTTGTTTCTGGGCCCGCAATTGAGTGCCAAATTGCTAATGAATAGGCTGACTTAGCTGTCCGCTTACTCAGGGCAATTACGATTAAAGTTGCACCCTTTTTATGATCTCCTCCCCCCCAGCAGCCGTGGCAGCTCGGCCCCCTCCCTCCATCCCCCCTGGCTCCCCACTGGAGCCGTGGCTGCTCGGGGACCACACTCCCTTTCATGAGCTCCAGCACAGCCCGCCAGCCCCCGTCCCCCGGCGGGCCACGCTGCCCAGACCAGACCACTTCTGTGGAGTTAGCTGTCTGTTTCTATGGGGTCTATCACCAAAGCACTTAAATTCTTTCACTACCAAAGTCACTGGGCTTTTTTTTTTAACAATCCTTGGAAACGATCCCAGCTTAAGAAGGAACGAAACTCAGCATTCAGCCAAATACAACTTTTGAATAATTTAAATGAGGGCTACTTAAGCCTTCTGAAAACAACGCCAACCCTGTGTTCTCTGATGTGAACAGAAAAAAAAAATTTATGCACCAATGTGCAGAATTTGAGCCCATGCAGATGGCATGTTTTGCACCATACACGGTTGTTACCGTCTTGGCAGAGGCCGCCCTGCGCCTGGCTGGGCAGAGGGTTTCCACGGCGGCACGCCGGGCAGATCGGGCTCCGGGGTTGGGCTGGCGGGGAGATCTCTCGGTTACATTACGGCTACGTCCATCATCAGATTTTCCTGGGGTTTGGTCTCCCCGCGTTGTAAGTAGATACATCAGAGACGGAGCCACAGCCAGGAGCCAGGTTTCTCCGTCTCTGTTTGGCCACAATGTCCTCTGGCTTCCAGAAGAGTCTCTGACGGTCGTTGGACATGTAAAGACAGAATACGGCACTAAGATACTTTCCAGAGAAAAATAAAGCCAGGAGCACAGCACAGTGAAACACGGGGGCAGATGACTTGCTTCCCACCGTCTTGTGACGGGAAGGAGAGATCCGAGGGCGTATGGCTCAGCATGCAAGACATGCACTGCCCGAGGCTCGGGGCAAGGAGGGCTGCGGGGATGCAGAACGAAAGGATCCCCATTTCCTCGAGCTCACTTCCCTAGGAGGAAGTCAAGGCACCTACACAAGGCTCTACAGAAAGGGCGTAGAAGATAAGGCAGTGATGGCGAACCTTTTGAGCTCGGCGTGTCAGCATTTTGAAAAACCCTAACTTAACTCTGGTGCCGTGTCACATATAGAAATTTTTTGATATTTGCAACCATAGTAAAACAAAGACTTATATTTTGATATTTATTTTATATACTTAAATGCCATTTAACAAAGAAAAATCAACCAAAAAAATGAGTTCGTGTGTCACCTCTGACACGCGTGTCATAGGTTCACCATCACTGAGATAAGGGCTGTGGAACAGAGTACTAGCACAGAGTTTCGCTGCGTGCGACATCTTTTCCTAAACCAGAAACCAAGGTGGGCTTCCTGTAAGAGGTTCCGACTCATGTGCCCTTGTGTTCTCATCATTCCCCTGGGCATGGGTCAGCTCCCAACTAGAGAAGCACACTCGTTTATGCGTTTGGCACACACATGTTGAGCACCTAGTGCGTGCATCATGCCAGGCACCGAGGGTGAAAAGATGACAGGACTTCTTCCCTCAGGGACTCAGGATATGCTGGGGGTGGGTGGCAGGGGGAGGGAGGGAATGCAAACGCAGCCGTCTGTGATGAACGAAATGGGAGAAACTGTCTCAGTTCCCGAGATTCACTCCCCGGCAGCCAGATGCAATGCAGATGGAGATAAGACCTCATCTGGCGGGCAGAGCCATTTCATTTCAAGTAGACTCAACCCACATCTGTCTAGGGAGCTATATTTAGCAAAAATCCCAGGGAGGCAGATGAGTCCCATTGACACAAACGTCATCAGTGAGGTCTCCACGTGAATGAGCAGGAAGAAATTCTGATCCATCGTGGAACACAAATTTCATGGATTAAAGTCGGACCCCACCTTATATGCAGAAGTATTGTGCTAATCAGATAAGTCTGATTAGAAACTGAAAGTCAAAAAAAAAAAAGTAGTTGAAACAATTCATTTGGCACACAGGTGGATTTTTCTTGTGTTGATTCCAGAGTTGAGAATTTCACCCAAATTCTGTAACATAAGCATGCTTTTGCATGCATTTAGCAAAGCCCACCAATACTCCCAAAAGAGTTTGTGATGTTTTTAGCAATAAATGAAGTGCTGGGGTCTGACTAAGCCTGTTAAGAAACTTGGGTGTAAATTCAGAAGTGAAATTACGTGGTGAGACTTCCCAGACCACTTTGGCCCATGAAAGTGTTTTGTTTCCTGTGATTCTTGCAAGGCATCAGAAAGCCCTCCTCAGGTCGCTCGCCTCTCTCTGCCTCCGGCGACCAGCACGTCCCCATCTCTCTGCAGGAGTCACCGCTCCGCTGTCAGGACTCCTGTCTCCCCCCTGAGGTTGCGGACTTTCCCAAATCCAGAGTCAGTTACCCCGCTTTTCTCTATTCTGCATCTCAGATTCCCTGGCACACCAGGAAATGCGGGCACGGAGATTATTGCCAGATCGCCTGTTTCAGGGATGTTGTTGCTAAATTGCCTTTGATATCACAATACAGTTGGATTTTGTACAGTTCGGATCATTCCAATGGACACAGTAGGTTCTCAGGAAAACTTGGAGGTAAGTGAACAGATTCTGGATTGAGAATTCCACCCAAGTTCTATAACATAAGACAGTTTTGCATATTTGTAGGGGAAGGCCAGCATAGCTTCTAAAGAGCTCATCACACAAACTCCAATAACGTGATACCCCTGGGCCATTAACCAGAGGTACCTCGTTGTTGGATACATTATTTTTATTATTATTATTATTATTATTATTATTATTATTATTTTAATCCTCACCTGAGGATATGCTTTTTATTGATTTCTAGAGATAGGAAAAGAGAGAGAAACATCAATGTGGGAGAGAAACATCGACCCATCAATCGGTTGTCTCCCATATGCGCTCCAACTGGAGATGGAACCCACAACCTAGGCAAGTGCCCAGACTGGGGATCGAACCTGTAACCTTTTGGTGTACAGAGCGGCACTCCAGGGCTATTGGACAACTGTAGATTAGAACAGAGAGGGAGATGGAAAAAGACAACGCACTGGAGAGTTTGATTTGCTTACCGTCCACTCATTTCCTTCCTTACGGCATTTTCACTCCTGCTGTTCTGTTTGGTTTCAATGGGGACGGAACGCGCCTTCCACTTTCTGAGAAACGATCACTTTCTTTTTGATGTGCAGTGAGCAGCACGATCCCGTTCTCCCTGCTCTTTAAAACCCTTCTCCACATTATTAACGTTATTTGTTCATCACCCAGGGAAGCAGCTTATTAAACAGAAGAGAGCGGCTTCGTCTCCATAGAAACCACAGGTATCTGGGATGAGACCAAGCAGCTTTACCAACCACAGGTGACCCTCCCGGCCCTGGTTGGACAAGCACGCGGGCCTTCAACTGCCTTCTGTTCTAGTCTGCAGCTGCCCAACAGCCCTGGCCAGGGGCTCGGTTGGTTGGAGTGCCGTCCCGTACACCAAAAGGTTGCAGGTTTGATCCCCGGTCAGGGCACATACCTAGGTTGTGGGTTCGATCCCCAGTTGGGGCGCATATGGGAGGCAACTGATTGATGGATCAATGTTTCTCTCTCACATTGATGTCTCTCTCTCTCTCTCTCTCTCTCTCTCTCTCTCTCTCTCTTTCTCCTTCTAAAAACCAATAAAAAACATATCCTCAGGTGAGGATTTAAATTAATAATAATAATAATAATGATGTTTCTGACAATGAGGTACCTCTGGTTAATGGCCCATCGGTATCAGTTGTCTTTCTAGCATCTCATGTGATTAAATAAATTCACTTATAACAATTTTTTTAAGTCTAAGTCAGAAAAAAAAATGACCTTCTGTCCCCCAAGCATGGGAGACGTAAAAATTCTTACAAGCAATAAAGAAAGGGCATTTGTGTCCTAAGAATGTCTCCGTCCTCTTTCCTTAAAGGGACTATATTTTCACTTGAATTATCCGCACACTCAACAAGCTGTGCCCTGCTAACAGGATGACAATTTTTCACTCCCAAGCGCCGTTTTCTAAGGCGATGCAGCTTTCGGCGGCATAAATAACAGCGTTGTTTGAAAACTCCTGAGGCAGCTTTCCGTTCTCTCTGCCTCCTTCCCACCTCCCTGCCACCCAGCCTCCCGCCTCCTCCCAACCACACCTCTCTAGAAATACTCGCTTTCTTAATGAAAACCATATTTAAAAAAAAAGAAAAGAAAGAAAGAAAAGAGAGGGTCCGCATGACCCGCCGAAACGCCTGGACAATCTTTACTGTCAGCTTCAGACGACACGTGTCTTATGAAAGTCTGGGCCCCGCTCGCTCGTCTGGCAGAGCGCGCGGCGTCCCACATCTTTATGAGAAAGAGGGACAAAACTTCTGTTTTTGGCATTTTATCCTGGAGTCTGTTTCCAGCGAGGAGGAAAAAAATAGCAACACGGAGTCTAGACAGAAGAGATGGGGGTGAAATCTGGAAGCCATTCGCCCGGCGAGGGCAGCGCAGCCGCCGGCCGCGGATCGCCTTACACGGCCTAATTACACATGAAAAATGTGCGCATCGCTGCGCTGGCTGCTCGGAAAAATAGATGCTCCGAGGGCGCGTGGGGCTGCGGCGGCCGTGCCCCACGTATATTCTGGCCGTGGGTTATCTCACTCCCTGCTCTTGGCATTGGGGTGTTCTGTTCCAGGGAAGCTGTACTCCTCTCACCCCTCCACGCATTTGCAGTGTGTCCTAAGTTAGGCCAATGGACACAGTCTAGGAAGAAGGTTTAGATGCTAAAGTAGGTTCTATGGGGGACGCAGTCAGACACATTTCTATTTGTTTTTGTTTGTTTGTTTTGTTAACTCTCACCCGAGCATATTTTTCCATTGATTTTTAGAGAGAGCAGAAGGGAGAGGGAGAAGGAGAGACAGAGAGAAGCATCAATGTGAGAGAGACACATCGATTGGTTGCCTCCTGCATGCACCCCAACCAGGGCCAGGGAAGCCGCAACCAAGGTACGTGCCCTTGACTAGAATGGAACCTGGGACACTTCAGTCCGCAGGCTGAAGCTCTATCCACTGAGCCAAACCGGCTAGAGCCACATTTCTATGGTAAAGACCTTGCTCGAGATCAAGATTAAGACTGAGGTCCGCTGGGCTCTGCAGGACCTGACTTAGGGTGCGTCGGTTTGTTGTCAGGACGATAACTTTAAATCGTGCGCTGGGCCTGCGCAGGCCACCACAGCCTCTTGCTGGGCATGGTCCTATGTTGTGTGCAGGATAATGATTTTCTTAGGAGTCTTTTAATACGGTGTCTTTTTCCAAGAGTTCAAAGCATTTTTCAGATATTAACATTCCGTCACATACATTCCTGGGGCTCCGGGAGGGGACGGGGATGGGGATGGGGATGGGGATGGGGCCAGGAACCGAATCTGCAGAGGGTGCCGTGTGCAGCCTCTGATGCCCCGGGTCTCTCCGCACGGAAAAATGAAAGGAGAGAAGAGATTCCGAACCGACCCTTACATGACATGGCAGAGCTAGCTTGGGTGTGTGTGTGTGTGTGTGTGTGTGTGTGTGTGTGTGTGTGTGAGAGAGAGAGAGAGAGAGAGAGAGAGCAAGACAGAGGTAGAGAGACATGGAAAGAGAGAGAGAAACAGAGAGACAGAGAAACAGAGGGCAGACACACACGACATACAGAGAGAGAGACAGAGCGAAGACAGAGAGAGAAACTGAGAGATATAGACAGAGACAGACAGGAGAAATACAGAGATAGAGAGACAGAAACACCAAGAGAGAAAACGAGGAATACAGAGCATAGAGAGAGGCAAACAGATAGGGAGAGAACAGATAGGGGAGAGAGACAAAGAGAGACAGAGCCCTTACAAACACACAGACACACACACACACACACACACACACACCGGGGGGGGGGGGGACCAGAAAACACAGGGGAGGAAGAGACAGAGGGCAAGAGAAACAGAGACAGAGGCAGACAGGGAGAATATGACTGTTTTCTTTTCTTCCAGAGAGGGAGAGAGAGAGAGAGAGAGAGAGAAACATCAATGATGAGAGAGAATCATTGATTGGCTGCCTCCTGCACGCCCCACCCTGAGGATCGAGCCCGCAACCCAGGCATGCGCCCTGACTGGGAATCAAACTGTGGCCTCCTGGTTCATAGGTCGATGCTCAACCACTGAGCCATGCTGGCTGGGCTATGACTGTTCTCTTAAGTGAAAAATGCAATAAGTTTTAGTGACCTGCCCGAATTCTCATAGTGGCTTTTATGGTTGAAACCAAAATAAAGTAATTCCTATCGTCTCCTTCATGCCCTCCACTAGGCCCCCGAACAGAAGAACACGTTTCACAAGAATAATGGTGCTCATGACCTGCCAACGTGTACAACTTGTTTTTACACTTTCTACGTTCCTTCCTGCTGACCACCGTTCTCTCTCCAAATCTTTGCTCTGGACAAAAGCTCATTCGACTCCATCCTTGTACAGTGTCAGGACACAAGGGGGCCCCAAAGGGAATCCTGCCGCTACCATGAAGCTGTGCAACTTTGCACACGTTCCTTAAGATCTCTGGGCTCTATTCTCCTTGTCTATAAAATGGGAGATTTAAAATATATATATATATATATATATTTGTATTGATTTCAGGGAGGAAGGAAGAGGGAGAGAGAGAAACATCAATGATGAGAGAGAACCATCGATCAGCTGCCTCCTGCACACTCCCTATTGGGGATGGAGCTTGCAACCCGGGCATGTGCCCTGACCACGAAATCAAACCATGACCTCCCGGCTCATAGGTCTACGCTCAACCACTGAGCCACGCCGCCTGGGCTACAATGGAGATATTAATACCTTCCTTGATGGGCTTTTGAAAATCAGAGATGACCGGAGGCACAATGCCTGGTGGGTAGGAAGAGCTCTTGAGCCAGAGGCTTTGTGATGACGGTGGGAATTTCACAGCCAGGCTCCCGCCCCACCCGCCACGTGCTGTCCAAGGGCCAGAGTGTGGGTCTCCATGGCTGTCACTCTCCGCAGACGGCCCGAGTGGGCCGACATTCCATGCGGTCCCCACAAGCAGGTTCTCAGAGCCAAGCAAGTCCGAGGTGGATCACTGGGCTCCGGGGAGGGAGGAGGGAGCATCATGGAAGCTCGGGCCCTGAAGGATGGCTTGGCCGAGGGGATGGTGGCGGCCTCGAGAAAGGGCAGCTGGGGTTGCCGTTTCTCAGCATCTGCCAACAAGCTCCGGCCAGCCCGGGGGAAGCGGGTGGGTTTAGCCAGAAATAACCATCTCCTCTCCGGACCCTCAACAGTCCCTCAGTACATACATCTGGACAGTGCTGCAGTCTTAGGACCAGTTACTTCTCCTGTGCTGTGTTTCATTCCGCACACATCACCATTAAAAAGTTTTTTAATAAATGCAATAGTTGCCCAGCTGGCATGGTTCAGTGGTTGAGGGGCAACCTGTGAATCAGGAGGTCGTGGATCGATTCCTGGTGAGGGCACAGGCCTGGGTTGCAGGCTCCATCCCCAGTGGGGGGCACGCAGCAGGCAGCCAATCAATGATTCTCTTATCATTGATGTTTCTCTCTCTCTCTCCCTCTCCCTTCCTCTGAAATCAATAAAAATATATTTTTTAAAAACTTAAAATAGTTGTTAAGTACTGACAAGGCAATGTATGCAATGTATCCACTATTTTCCAGGAGATGACCGACAAAAATTGAGCGAGTTACATACAACATACGTTGCCTATGTTTATATGTAATGTGTTTCATATGTCTAACTATGCATTTTTTAAGGTGGAAGAATGGGTAGATACACCCCAAATTTCTAACTGTGATTTCCCCCAAGAGGTGATGCCAGACCCCCATGTCCCAATGTCACTTTGCACTTGATGATTGACAGCTCCTCGGCTGTCCAGCATGGCTGTCAGCCCACCTAATTGACCAGGTCCAGTCTAGCAACCACCTACCACGACTCAGCTGAGCTTCTGCTATGATTTCTATTTCTCGGGGATGGGTAGGTGTCCGAGCAGCTGACCAGAGGAAATGAATCACTTCCTGTGGTCATCCCTCTGCCCACAGTTGTGCTATTTTTAACCATCTGTAGAAAAATCACAAATCCAACCCTGGGCGTGTATATTATTTGTTTAACAAGTTCCCAAAAAAAGTGAGGTGGAGGAGGCAGAATCGAGCCAGTGGGAGGGGACAGCTGAAAACTCCCCTGGACAAGGCAATCTTTCTGTGACTTCCTTTTGGAAAACTTGCCACAAAGAACAAGACTAATCTTTTCAGAATCACTTCTTAGAGTAATTTTTCCACTGCCTATGGAGGAGACGACTGTTGACAGCCAAACACTGCCAGCTCTCACAGTGCCTGCAGCACACGGCTCTGAATGCTCAGTGAGCGCGGGTGACATGCGGAAGTCCTTCTGTCCTTCATCAGTGCTGTCCTTCCAGTTCAAACATGGTGTCACCATTGACACAAAACCTGGGCATGATGAGACCAGCCCTGTGAAATGATGCAGTAAGAAAGGTTTGCCTGTGAAGTGCTATGTCACTCCGACACGGGAGGAAGTAGCGTATCAGTTTGTTGGGGCTACCATAGCAAAGTACCATGGACTGGGCAGCTTCAAACAACAGAAACTTACTGTCTCACAGTTCTGAGGCCAGAAGGCCCAGGTGGAGGTGTGGGCAGGGCTGGTTCCTCCAAGGCTGAGAGGGAGACTCTGTCCCAGGCCTCTGTCCTTAGCATGTCGATGGTCATCATCTCCCTGTGTCCTCACATCGTCCTCTGTGTATCTGTCCTAATTGCCTCTTATATTTTTTAATATAATTGTATTGATTTCAGAGAGGAAAGGAGAGGGAGAGAGAGATAGAAACATCAATGATGAGAGAGAACCATTGATTAGCTGCCTCCTGCATGCCTCATACTGGGGATTGGGCCCACAACCTGGGCATGTGCCCTGACCGAGAATCAAACCCTGACCTCCTGGTTCATAGGCCGATGCTCAACCACTGAGCCACACCAGCCGGGCCTAATCTCCTGGTTTAATAAGGACACCGATTCTATTGGATTAGAGCCACCCAATGACCTCATTTTAACTTACTTGCCTCTGGAAAGACTCACCTCCAAATAGGGTCGCTTTCTCAGGTGCTGGGGGTCAGGGCTTCCACATGTGAATTGGGGGGACACAATTCAGCCCGTCACAGGTGGAAAGTCAACGCAAGAGCTAAATGTCTCTGTGATGTTGTAACTCCGTCACACACCAGGGTCTTCGCCATCAACTCTCTATCTAACCCCTCAGGCTGTCGTCTTCCATGGTCACCCCCACCCCACGTGCATGGAGCCCAGCCAGCCAGGGGGAGCCCAACACGAACCCTGAACTGCGGGCACCACTGCTTGGTGACCTCCGACCGGTGCTCTTCCTGATGACACTTGAGACGCTCCTAGCCCTGCGCTTCGGGAAGATGGCAGCACACCTGAGGACTGTCTGTCACTTAAATCCACAACACACTACCAACGCCGGGCGGTGGGCTGGGCGTCCGCCGCTCTCCTCCGGGACTGCCTGGAAAGGAGGCGGCAAACTTCCGTTAAGGGCCAGAGAGGAGGTTTGTTGGGCTTTGTGGGCCATTCGGCCTCTTCCCAGCTTTGGTGTGAAAATAGCCATAAGAACATGAACGAGTGGGCTGTGTTTCAGTCCAACTGTTTTGGTAAACACTGACATTTGACTCTGATGTATTTTGCGCTTGTCACTAAATATTCTTCATCTGATTCTTTCCCAACCATTTCAGGATATCAGGTGATTCTCGGCTCACAGACCATTCGAACCCGCAGCGAGTCCCATGTGGCCAAGGGTCTGAGTGGGCTGGCACCGGCCCTTCTTGCAGCCCCGGCCCTTCTTGCTCCACCTCCACCCTTTGCTCGTTTCTTCCACCCTTTGCTCGTTTCTTCCTTTAAAGGTCCCGACCTGTCCCTCTTGGTCCCCACTGACCAGCTTGTCACCACGCAACCGAGTCTTTCCCACTGGCTTCCCGACAGGTGTCGACTGGAACACATCCTGCGAGATAACAGCTGTGTGCCCCGTGGGGAGGCTGCTCCACTGTCGCCCAGGTCTTTGCTCCCCTCCATTTCTGTCTCCGTCAGGAGCAGGGCTTTTCCGTGTTCTGCTCGGGGGTGGTGGCGAGAGCTGGAACCGCTGATGGTCGGCACAGCTGGTTCTGACTCTGAGAGGAGCTGAGAACAGCTCTCAGTTGAGCCAAAGCATGAACACCATGAAATTCCTACTACACAGCCCGCTGCCCTCCTGCCCGCCCCCTCCACCCCTGCGGGCAGCAGCCCTCTCATTCCTCTCCAGCCATTGCAAGCTCTATCTTGTGTCTGACTTGCCAGCTGGGCCGGGCCCTGGGCAGCACCCAGTGGACCCTCCCTGAACACCGGCTGGGTGGGGGTGGAGCACCCCTGGGTGAAAACGTCTCCTTATTGCAAAAGCCAATTCTTGAACAACGGTTCCCCTCCCCTCTGTGCCAAAGGCCAGTCCGGTCCTTTCCATGAAGAAGAACAGTTAGGAAAAGTTCTCGGGTGTGGAATGGGGGCTCAGGTGTGCAGGCTACACACTCGGAGGCTGGTAGTGTTATTTTCATCCCAGTAACTAATTAATTAACAAGTGAACTTCCAGTACGTGCACACCAGAGGTGTTCGCCTTTTGGAAGAAATATAAGGAATCATGAAGCCTAGGTTCCGTGACAAGGAATTTTCAAACAGCTTTAGAACATTTGACTTGGACCCAAATGAGCACCGTCATCTTGAATCCTGATACTAATCATGTTTTAATCAGGCTCACAGGCTGCCGGCGTTTGACAAATGCAGGCCTTCCCATGGGATGTTTTCCCCCAAGGCCACATGCTGTGGTGGGAATCGGCCTGGCCATGCTCAGACCCAGCCTCACAGCTCATTCTTCGGCTCCATCTCGGACTAAAGGCTTCGAGGGCGAGGCGCTGGCTGGAGCTCGCCGGGAGGTGCCCTGGGCGCAGACAGTGATGACTCTCCTTGCGCTGTCAGAGCCGGTGACTCTCCTGGGCAGGTGTGCGCAGGCAGGGCCCTGCCGGCTGGACCTCTCACGGCCTTGAGGCCTCGGCAGACCCTGGCTTTGCAGATGGAGGCCTTGCACCGCATCTGTTTGCTCTCGCGCACTCCCTGGGTGATTGTAACTTGCTCGCCAGGTCACCGGTCCAGGAGCAGCCAGGGCCGCTGGATGCAGTGGTGAATGCTGCTTTGTTCTCCCTGCACCAGGGTGTGGCAAGGCCTCAGGCAGACGCCCCGGGGCTGCCTGGCCTGCCCTGGGCCCCTTTCCCCAAGCTGGGAGCTCAGTTGACCTCAGAGCAGCTTTGAAGCAGTGAGGCTACCGAGCTCCCTGGTGAGAGGCCACCGTGAGAACCTAGACCATGGAGGCAGGAGCAGCACTAGGGGTGGCAGGAAGCTGAAGGACCTGCAGGGATGCAACACTCCCAGCCCTCAGGTGGCATGTGTGTGTCACCTCCACCAACAACACCCCCAAATGAGAATGCCCCGGCAGGTGATTGTGGGTGACAGAAAAGCAGGCCAGGAGGGGCTTGTTACGCCATAAACTATGCATGCCTTCGCCAAAGGATAAGACATCTTATTCTGAGAAACTAATCATTGTTCCCATCCTCTTGGTGATGCAGTCTCCACCCGCACCTCCGACTTCCTGAGGTTAATATTTAAAAGATTAATAATATTCACTGCTGCTGCTTCCAGGCATGAAACTGCTCAGGGTGTGAACTTAGGGTGCAGCCCCCCAAGAAGTCTGTGGGAAATGGTATTGATCTGATTCCAAGGACTAAAGGAAAATGCAGCGTTCACGAGTTACTGGGCAATGTTCTGCCAAGAAACTGTCTGGAGCGCCCAGGTGCTAAGCTTGACCTCATCTAAGAGAAGGGCACTGACCCTGTGGGCCCAGCCCCGATACCACGGCCCTGTGCCTGATGCATCAGCTCTGCTGTTAGGAGAGGAGTTTCTCAAGGTTTACAGATAAAATGAACTGAATTATCTGACTCTTCTCACCATGGGTTAACCAGCCACCAGCCACCTGATCAGGGCCAACCAGCTACCAGCCACCTGACTCTGGGCTCCACATTCCAACTAAATACCAGGCTATGTATTAGTCTGCTCAGACTGCCATAGCAAGATACCATAGGTGCGGTGGCTTAGACCACGGAAATATACTTTCACACAGTTCTAAAGACTGGTGAGTCCTATCAGGCAGGGTGGGGATCCTGGTAAGGGCTCTCTCCCTGGCTTGCAGACGGCCGCCTTCTTGCTGTGTCCTCACATGGCCTCTCTCCAGTGTGTGCCCGGGGTGAGATAGGGAGCCAGCTCTCTGGTGTCTCTTCTTATAAAGACGCTCACCTATCACATTCCAGCCCACCCTTTTGACCTTATTGAATGTTAATTATGTCCTTCAAGGCTCCATTGCCCAATATATAAAAAATGTACTTTCTTAAGCCACTTTTGCTCTTCATTCATTCCTGTCACTTATTTAATACCTGTTCACTGATGTTTTGATGCGCCAGGTGCTGGGATCTCAGTGGGGAGCAAGAAACTGCCTCCCAGGAGTGGCCATCTTGGGGGAGGGCTCAGACCAATAAACCTGGAAGAAACAAAAACATCATGTGATACATCCCACAGTGAGAATAAGGGACTTTTCACTGGTGCCCAAACTTACATTGTGTGTGTGTGTGTGTGTGTGTTTAATCTAGATTATTGTCTCTGATAGAAAGCCTAAACCTATTCCTTCTTTAAACTTTGCCAAACAGGACAAGTATCTTTCAATTTTTGGAAAAGTGATGCCCTCAATCGTTTTAGACTCCACGCCCTCTGCAGAATTTAAACATTATTCTTGCTGCTCTTTGTTGTTCATTCTAAGTCATAACAGCCACGGCCACACGAGCTGGAACTGAACAAAAGGGTGGGTGTGATTTTAAAATAAAAGAGCATGAAAACAATTTCTTCTCGGAATAAGTGTGAAGCACCACAAAGAAGCCATTGTTTCTTTCTTTGCTAATATCATTTTAATATGTGACCTCTCCTTTTCTCCCCCGGATCCCTGGCTCTGGGGAGAAAACAGTGCCATGAGGAGGAAGAGACGCGGGTGGGTAGAGCCATTACAAACTTGACATTTCTAAACTGGGCCTGACAGTGGAACTTTGAAAATATTTATCTATCAGAAAATAGTTTCAGCCGTGGGCAATTTGGTGAAAAGGTTGAGTTGATGGAAAAACCATAACTCAGCGTGACTGGCTTTCATGTAAGATGTTCTTGAAGGCCGCAGGATAGCCAGCGTTTCCAACAACCTGGAAAATTCAGACCAGCTTGAAAAAATCGCAGGGGGCGCGGGGAGGTGGCCAGAGGGCTGTACAGGAGCCGATAAATTTATGTGCTTTAGAGATTTGGGTTTTAATATTAGATTATAGACGAATGCAACACGCAGGCTAAGTGCTTCAGCAGGTCTCTCTGCCTGTGCCTGATTCCCCCTCCCCTCCCGAAGGCTGGGACAAGTTCCCAAAAGAAGGTGTTCGGTGTGTCCAGATGTGATTCTCTCCCATTTGCATTTTTTGGACAAAACGGTGTATTTCTGTGTCTCTTTTACATCGTTAATAAGAACTCTGCCAGCAGAGGGCTGGCTGGTGTCTTGGCATTTTTGTATGGCTGCCAAGCCCGAGACAATGGCTTGCCATCCTGGCCACACTCAGAACATCGGCCACCTGCCATGCTCCCTCAGATGCCCCAGCTGCCCTGTGTGGCTGCTCCTAGAAGTGGCACTGTCTGTCTGGGGCCTCCCTCCTGCCGAACCCAGCTAGTCTGTTGCTTTGGCCTCTGCGCAGGCCACGGGCTGGGTCACTTGAAACTCTGAAGCCATTTCCTCTGCCTCTTCACCTGCAGCTGCCCTGAACCAGCTCTCTTCTTTTTTATTTTTTTAATATATTTTTATTGATTTCAGAGACGAAGGGAGAGGAAGAGAGAGAGAGAAACATCAATGATGGAGGAGAATCACTGATCAGCTGCCTCCTGCACACCCCACACAGGGGATCGAGCCTGCAACCTGGGCATGTGCCCTGACCGGGAATTGAACTGTGACCTCCTGGTTCATAGGTTGATGCTCAACAATTGAGCCACGCTGGCCAGGCCAGCTCTCTTCTTGAACTGTCTTGTGAGCATGATCATATTTTGTCTTGTTCCTGCTTTCACACCAAAATTAAAGAAAGCTACTCTCCCAAGAACAATCAATCCGAGGAACAAAGGAGAAGTACACACACCTCCATACCACTGGTCCTCCCCAACACACCTCTGGTCCCTCCTTCTGTCCCCTAAGCTGTGTGCAGAGTGGCGTTAACCAGGCCCCAGTGCTCAGCTGCCCTCTCTGCTGCCTGTGGAATAATTTCTAAACCACAGCATGGTTTACAGGCCCCCATTCACCTCCACAGCCTCAGGGCTCCCACGCCCCATGATGCTCTCTGTTTCCACCACAGCCACGTGGGTTCTGTGCCCTCTGCAGCCTGGCCCTGGAACACCCTAAAACCCGGTGCTGTTATAACTCCTGTTCCCCGTTCAGCTGGCCCACTCCCACTCCCTCCTCCGGGTCACGGCTTTCCCTAATGGCTACCCAGCACTGGCTTCAGCGCCCCCTGGCGCCTGGGGCACCCTGTCCCGGTGCTATCTTTGCCTCTCCCTGTTAGGCTTGGAAGGCAAGGCTGTGTCTTATCCCCTTGTCTCCTCGCAGACCAGCACTGCGTTGGGCACATGGGAAGCGCTAAACCAGCATTTGATAAGTGCCATGTGAAACTGCTGACATGTGATCACTTCGGACCCTACAAAACGGCAACTTTTTGATTCCATCTAATAAACAGACTTTCGGCAACTTTATGATTCCATCTAATAAACAGACTTTGGGAACACTGGTCACTGTCCCCGCATTAAAAAGTGCTAAAAGATGCTTTGGATAACTTAGAACAGGGTGTACAGGAGGAAAGGGAAAAAAGGATTGTGGGGGGAGGAGAGGGAGAGAGCGAGAGAACAGGCATTTCCAACCAATTATATGCTGGAATTTTTCCTGGTCTCCCAATATTGCCCCTCAGACTTCCAACCCATCTGGAGAATTCTCTCTTCTAGACGAAGTAGAATCATGCCAACTGTGAACTCTGCCCCCAACATTCACAAGGAAGCCCGTGAAAGCAAGCAGCTCTATCGGAAAAAATTCTCCCAGTCAGAAAAGGAGTCGCTCTTGCTCAGTCTTCAGAGAGCTCGGCAGCAATGGGGTCCATAGGCCAAATGCATAGTATATGGTGGGTTTATAAAACTATGTGCAGAGAAGCTGGATTCTAGGAGGAAAATAAGCTCAAAATAAGAAATGAGAAAACACGAGGTGGTGTGATTTGGGCGGAAGCTGAGACTATGTCTCCTGTCATGAGCAATTGGGAGTTTGATGGTTTAAAAGGGAAAGGACCTGGCAGACTCTTCCCCCCACAGGAAAGGCGCTCAAGGGCGTCTGTCCAACCCTCAGACTACGGTCCAGTCCCGGCGAGGCTGAGAGCGTCTGAGCAGCAATTACAGTTCTCCATGGCGACAGGCCTTCTGTCAATCAAATGAGACAACTCCTAAAACTACAAATAGGAAACCATCCCCAAAGCTGAACTGCCATGTTGTGAGAGTCATGTGCCCTGGTGTTGCTCAGACTCTGCTTTAGAAAGATGCTTCTAAGAGGTAGCAGGTGTCCCACAGTGTCACCAACAACACACGTCCATGCAACAGCTTTCAAAAGCCAACCAGGAAAACCACGACAGCCACTCGCCCAGCATCCATCCAGAACTTGGCTGTAGGGGGCAAGGGCCCCACAACGAAGGAACAAGGACCCTGGACCTCCAGGAGTTTGCCTTCTTGTGCAGGAGCTGAGCTGACAGGAGTCCCTGAGGCCAAAGGAAAAGGCCAGGCTCAGAGCGAGGAGGCAAGGAGATGGCCGTGGGGAAGGGCTGGGGTGAGGAAGGACCCCGTGTGCTGGGAGTCTAGGGAAGTGGCAGCGATGAGGACGGAAGCCTGGGGAGACATCATGCAGGAGACAGGAGTGCATCCGTGTTCAAGGTGATGACTGAGGCGGGGCCATTGCTCTGATTTCCCTCTTAAAGAAGCATCCTCCAAAGGAGAAGGGGGTTGGGCTGTTCTACGCTTTGGGCCTAATCAGAGATGAGAATTTAACTGGCGTTTTGGAATCTAATAGCCTTTGGGATGATATGAATTCACATCCTTTTTGGACATATACATGACCACCTGTTTTGTTTTGTTTTAATATATTTGTATTGATTTCAGAGAGGGAGGGAGAGGGAGAGAGAGAAATATCAATGAGGAGAGAGAATCACTGATGGGCTGCCTCCTGCACGCCCCACACTGGGGATCAAGCCTGCAACCTGGGCACATGCCCCGACCAGGAATCGAACTGTGTCGTCCTGGTTCATAAGTTGACACTCAACCACTGAGCTACACCGGCCAGGCTTGTTGTTTTTGTGTGTGTGTGGTTTTGTTTATTTGTTTGTTTTGTTTTGTTAAGAGTGTTCTCCTTTTATGGATAAATGTATCTCATTTACTTTTATTAGTATGTTTAGAATTAGTTTTAGTGTTTATTGCTTTTTATGCTTTCTGGGTGTTTTTTTTTTACCTTTAATTGAAGCATAACATAAGTACAAAAAAATGAACAAATCAAAAATTTACATTTGAAGGATTTTCAAAGAGTTAATACACCTGAGGAGCCAGCACCCACGTCAAGAAATGGAACATGCCCATCCTTTCAGAGGCTCACCTGTGGCCCTTCCCGCCACTGACTCCCCACAGGTAACCGCTAGCCTGACTTCTAATGCCTTAGATGCGTGCTGCCTATTTTTGAACTTTATATAAATGGAATCCTATAGATACACTTTGCCCAGTATCGTGCTTAACAGATTCAATCATATGGCTGCCGATGGCTGTATTTTATTCATTCTTATTGCTGTACAGAATTCCCTTTTGTGACTCTGCCGCAACCGATTTGACCACCGCACCGCTGAAGAGCGTGTGGCGAGGCTCCTGTGTGGGGCTGTTACGAGCGCCACTAGGAATATTCTCGCCCTTGTCTTCTTGCGAGCACGTGTATGCATTCCCGTCTGGCACAGACCTAGGAATGGGATCGCGAGGCCACGGGGTTTGTGAGCTGTCAGACCCAGCAGGCTCTGCCAAGCAGTTTTCCAAAGCAGTTGCACAGATTTCTATTCCCACCAGCAGTCAGAAATCGGTAAGATTTTCTTAACAACAACAACAACAACAACAAACTCAAATGTTCCCTCAGGCAATAAATATAGACTGAAGACAGCCTTCTCTACCAAGGCAGCATCGCCTGGCAGCTTGAGTATTTCTGTTGCTTTTTTAGAACAAAAGTTAAGAGGGAGCTGTGTGGCTCTTGAGAGGAAGGAGCCCCGAAAGCAGTTTGTTCCGATGAGCATGAAGGACTGCTTTCCAAGGTGAATGAATAATGGAGCATAAATAAAGGTCGATAAAACGGCACAAAATAACAGCTCAGAGTTGCCCAGACCACGCCAGATGGCGGTGAAGGGAGCCAGATGTTTCCAGAAAGTGCTGGTCCTTGTTTTGAACTCAGCTGGCCCACGTCTGGGCGAAATTGTACATGTCAGACTCTCAGGGCGATCTGGCAAGGACGCTGAGCCCGCTCTGCGAGGAAGGATTGATTTCCGTGGATGCATCGGGGAGAAAATGCTGACGAGAATTTTAAAATTCGGAGGATAAATCTTTTTGGAGCTTTTTCATTTTTTTTATTGGTCTCCAGAGGCAAATTCAAAGAAACCAAAATTGCAGAAGATGTAAATGTAATAGATGTAGAAATGCGCAGTCTCTTCTAGAGAGCAAGCAGACCTGAGATTTTATCAGGAAACATGCTTTTTATCCTCACCCGAGGACATGTTTTTATTGATTTTTTTTTTTTTTTTTGAGAAAGAGAGAGGAAGGGGGGCGGGAGAGAGAAAGAGAAACAGCCACGTAGTAGAGAAACATCCATCGTTGCCTCCTGTACCGCCTCCCGCGCCCACCCCGCAACACCCCCCAGGGATAGAACCTGCAACCTGGGTAAGTGCCCTGAACGGGAAATGCCCCACTCCAACTAACTGAGCCACCCGACCAGGGCCCGATTTTTTAACTTAAGTAAAAATAAGACTTCACATTTAAGAAACTTTCCCCTCTGAAAAATTTTCCATTTTTTTAAATTTCGTTTTAAATACATATTTTATTGATTTTTTACAGAGGAAGGGAGAGAGGGATGAGAGAGAAACATCGATCAGCTGCCTCCTGCACACTCCCCACTGGGGATGCGCCCGCAACCAAGGTACCCTTGATGGGAATCAAACCCGGGACCCTCTAGTCCCCAGGCTGACGCTCTACCCACTGAGCCAAACCGGTCAGGGCAATTTTCCATTTTTTTATCCCAATAAAAGAGAGACCATTCCTACCAGCGTTCAGTGGAGGCAGACATAAAATACCCAACTAGACCAAAACATGTCACTTAGCAAACGCTCTGGCTCGGTGGCGTGGGCGCACAAAGCCATCCCAGGAAGACGTGCGCTCACTAAATGTGCACAGGAATCATTCGTCACTTCCTCATTTAACATGGACCTGCTATGGCCACGGCTCGGGGCCTGGGAGGCGGGGATGGACCGATCCTGCCCTGTGGGAGCCCCGGGAAGAGAAGAGATGGACCCACTGAGGCTGCCTTATTTTACCGTGGGATAGGTTTTTTTATAATTATCAAACTTTTCACGTTTATGCATCATTTTCTGGCATCCTTTGCTAAAAAAAAAAAAAAAGGTTGAAAGAAATTGAAAGTGAGCATCCAAGCTGGCTGGAGACGTAGAAAGTTGAAATCTCGTCTCCGCTGCAGGAAAATAGAGTGACAGTTACGGAGACACACCCCTGTGACTTCCCACAGCTTCAAACCGGGTGTGGGTGGCAGGAAATATGCCCAGAATGAGAGAGAAATCCCGCCAGCTACTCTCTCCTTTAAATCCCTCCCCGGCTTTTTCCCACGGCCTCACATCCCAGCGTCTGACACGGGTGCAAAGCCCTGACAGGCCAGCCGCTGCCGCCCAGTCCTTCACCACTGCCTGTCCCCCTGCCCGTCACCCTGCCTTCCAGCAAAGCAAACCCTCTCCAGTCCGTCCGTCTGTCCCGCTGGCGGGATGCCTTCTCGGGGAGCCCGCTCGGACCCGGCTTTGGTTCCCGCCGCTCCGCTCAGAATGTTCTCACGGAGGTCGCCGCGTCAAGGGGTCCATTCTCAGACCCCCACTTACTCGGTCACGCCCCTTCCGGGGACACATACTCCCCTGGGGTCTGGGCGTCTCACTGCCCCACCGGCCTCTCCATTCACCTCCTTGGTGGGTTCTGCTTCCTCTCCCACACCCTGACCATGGAGGCCACGGCCTGTGCTTGAGGCCCTTCTCTGTTATCCATGGACCTGCGGACGTGTTCTCCGCAGCCTCTCAGCTGTCGGCACCAGGGCAGACACCGTGATCGCCTGGACTTCCCTTCCCAGCCCACTCCGCCCTGAGCTCCACGGCCCAGTCCTCGTCCTCTTAAAGGTCTCACTCTAGCAGATGCTACGCTCGGCCTTCGCCAGCCCGGCGCCCCTCGCCAGGCGCCGTCGGCCGCCGCTTGCTCAGCTGCACCTTTCCTGAAGCATTGCCTCGCGGGTGAGAGATGCCCAGGCCAACGACAGACACCTCACCCAGAAAACCTGGGAGCAGCATCGCCCTGAAGGGTGAGTGGGTGCCCCAGCCAGGGACTGGCTGTTGGGGGCATACAGAAGCCAGCCTCGCCCGGCCGGTGTGGCTCAGTGGTTGAGTGTTGACTTATGAACCAGGAGGTCATGGTCCGATTCCCGATCAGGGCCCATGCCCAGGTTGCGGACTTGATCCTCAGTGTGGGGCGTACAGGAGGCAGCCGATCAATGATTCTCTCTCATCACTGATGTTTCTATCTGTCTCCCTTCCTCTCTGAAATCAATAAAAATATATATTTTTTTAAAAAGCCCAGCCTTCGGGCATCAAGGAGGAAAAACACCACGGTGACATTCCTGCCCCAGACTTTCCTGTGGGGTGAGGCTCAGAGGAGACTTCGGCTGCAGCCACGTTCCTGCCCAGCCCGGCCCCTGCCCCCTGCCCCGTTCCACATCCCACTCCACGTCCTCCTGAGCGTCCACTCTATAAGCCTCTTGCACAAAACCCCCTCTCAGGCTCTGCTTCTGGGAAACTCAGTCTAAGGGAGGCACTTCCCACTTCACCGCCAGACCGACCGATCGAGCCAGGGATGGGCCCCTCCCACGTGGCCCCTGTGATCCACCCACCCTGCCTCCTGGGACGCACCATTTGCCCAGGGCAGGACTGAGACTGTCCCGTTCCTCTTTCCTCCTCGGCTCAGAGCATCTGCACGGATCTGTCATCTCGCGAATCTGACCTTCTCA
>NW_005871420.1:492234-496086 GCF_000147115.1 Myotis lucifugus | reverse complement strand
CCAATCCCAAAAAAATTCAAAAACAAAAGACCCTTCTAGAAGTACCCCTTCAACTTTTCCACAACGCCCCAAGAAAACCCCAAGTTTATACAAAACAACGGGATTGGCCCTCTTGTAAGACGCCCCTCCCTGAGGACGGTTGTTTCTACATTTGCTGCACCTTTAGAATCCCGCTGGGAATCTTTTTAAAATCCTGATTTCTAGGCCTCATCCTCCAGAAATTTCTGTTTCTTTTGTTATGTGGTGGGGACACATTTCCAGGATGAGGCCTAGAAAATCAGGATTTTAAAAAGATTCCCAGGTGATTCTAATGTGCAGCCAAGGTTGAGAACCACTGACCTAGATGGTGGGGGCTCATAATAGTATTAAACTCAACATTTTAAAATGACACTGGCCATCCAAATAGGGTGTGGGGAGCGGATGAAGTGTGCTTCTCATGAAATGCTCTTTTATATATATTTTTTAATTGATCTTAGAGAGAAAGGGAGTGGGAAAGAGAGAGAAACATCAATGATGAGAGAGAATCACTGATTGGCTGCCTCCTGCATGCCCCTTACTGGGGATCGATCCTGCAACCCAGGCATGTTCCCTAACCTGGAATCAAACTGTAGCCTCCTGGTTCATAAGTAGATGCTCAACCACAAAGCCAAACCGGCCGGGCATGGCATGCTCTTTCCTGCACATGGAAGAATGCCGAGCACACATGTTGAAAAGATTCTCAGTCAGGGATCACCTTCTGGAGAAGCCAGGTGAGATATTTATGCAACAAGCAGCTCTCAGCCCTACTTCTGGTACCACTGTGCCTCTGTTATCTCCAAGACCCAATTCAAAAGCCGCCTCCTCTGTGAAGCCTTCCTGGCTTTCAACAGAGCCCATGCTGTGGCCTCTGGGATTCTATTTGATTTTGCCTCTTCCACCATCTTCTTCTCAAGCCGAGGCACTGGGCACAGATGGTGTTAAAGCCATGTTTGGTGAATGAATAGATAAATGAAGGTGTTAATCATCTGGAAGAGTGATGAGTGGGCTGCCCCACTGGGACGTTCCCCCACTTACCGACGAGGAGATGAATGAGGTGTCAGAGATCCAGGACGCTTCAAATTTGCTCACATTAAACCCCGTCAGTGAGCACGAAAGGATGCTTCTTTCTGTGCTCTGAGCTGTTTACAAAATGCACCTCGTTCAACACTCTGCGGGGAGAAGTCTAAGTAAACACCAAGAAAGAGTTTTGACATCGCTACATCGAACGTGCTCGCGCCTGTGGAGAGGGAGTCGGCACACCTGAGTGATTCTGCGCTGCCTAAGAAAGCGTTCTAGAAAGGCTACGTGTCTGTCACTTCTGTCTGCAGCGGCGAAGGAGCATCATGTGTCAGTGGGGATGATCCATGAGCAAGTGACACGACCACTCAGCCGTCCCGGGGCTGAGCCGGTGGCTGGCTCACTTAGAGAGTCTGCTCTCGGGCCAGCAGGATCCATCGCTCCCCCCAACCAACCACCACCACCACCACCACCACCACCAGGTTTCCAGGCCCAGACACACGGGAGAGGAGGGAGGAAGCCCACCCAGTCGCGGAAGTAGATTCTGGGACACGAGCTATTTGGCAAAGTCAAGCACTAAACGTTTGGAAAGTCAAGTTTGAGAGAATCCTGTTGCCAGACAGACAGCACTTCCCTGTTATTATTGTAAAACAGACCATGGTAGTCGCTGGTCCCCTTTGCAGACGCACTTGAAACAGCACGAAGTATCCCGTGTAGGACTGCGTGTGGGCACGGGAGAGCCCTGTGCCCTGCCCAGTGCCAGCTAGCACCTTCATAGAGCCTGGTTTTAGGTGTCACCACATTGCACCTCTGGCGAGCCCCCCGGTGACAAGCATGGGACAATGAGAGAGGAGATTTCTGCGCACCGTCACCCGCAGGGAGAGCGCCCTTTCCTGCGAGCCCTCACCTGGATGGGAGCACGTCGGCCGGTCCTCCCAGGCAGCCTTTCCCAGCCCTGTCTCTGCCCACGGGCTCCATCCCCATGGGAAGGCACTGTGGGGGGTCTCAGTTCACCTTTGGCGCTGGAGAAGCGACCAGCAGATGCCCAGGCCCTCTTTGCCAAGCTCCCGCATGACTGGCATATGGACCTTCATCCATTCTGCCTCCAGGGTGGACCTGGAGGTCCTCATGCCCCTGACACGCCCTCCAAGGTTCAGAGGACTATCCGGCACCAGTGCCTTAGCCACCGGAGCAGGGTACCCCTGCCCAGGGCTGCGCCGGGTGCGAGGGACAAGGCTCAAAGTTTAGGGCGAAACAGACGGGCCTCTCTGCCTCCGGGGAACCTCGTGCCCCTCCCTGCCCCCGCCACCTCCCATGGAAGGAGCAGTAGTCCTGACTGTTTCCGGTGCCGCACTCACCTTAGCTGCCCCACAGACTCCCACCCTCCCCACCCACCCGCTGTCTCCTCATCGCCCCAGTGTAGGGAGCGGCTATAGGGTTAAGCCTCAGACTGACCTGTTGGCAAAGCCACAAAACCCCAAGTCCCAGCTTAGCATAATTAGGCTTGACCTTATGATGCTCCCTAGATCCTTCCTAGGTAGCTAATGGGCTGTGGGAGGTGCAGCAAGTGCTGCCAAAACAAGTGAAACTCACAAGAACATTGTAACTATGGTGACCACTACCTTGTTTACCTCTGGATATAAAATAAAGGCTCAGCTTGAGGTCTGGATCTCTCTCTGTGGCCTCAGCCAGGCACAGAAAGATCCACCAAACCCCAGCTTATTATCTTTGTCTGTCTTTTCTACATCCTTCGCTGTCCACACCCCCCCCCCCCAGGCTCCCGGAACCCTTGGCTGAGCTGGCCCGACGCACCCCAGGGTGCTTCCTGCCTAAGGAACCTCTGCCGTCTGAGAAAACAATTCTGCTCCTTCTCCAAAAGGAATGCCCCTGCCTCAAGGGAATGAAAATTAAGCAGCAGTAAAATAGAATTCAAATTGGCAAAGATTTAAAAAACCTCACCAACCCTAACATCGGTGAAATTTGAGGAACTGCACATGCTTATATGGTGGGAAATATAAAGTCACTTAACCTTTCCATAAAGCTCTTTGGTTACATATATCAAAAGCTTAAAAACTTTGGTAAATGCCCTAATTTTGCTTCCAGGACTTTATTACCCGGCAATAACAAAGGACTTGTGCAAACACCAGCATGTTTGCCTCAGCCTTGTTAATAATAGTAAAAATTTGGAAACAGTATAATTTTCCAACACTAGGAAATAGGTTAAAAAAAGAGTCGCTTATATGATACAGTATTATAGTATTTTAAAAATTGTGTGTAAAAATTATGGCACATTATCAAGTAACAATGAAAGTGATTATCAAACAAACCACGCACTGTTACACCAATATTTTAAAAAATCAAAATAGATCAAGCATAAATATTGAACTTTAATAATCATATGTATGCCTGGCAACAGCGTAAGAAATATTTTGTCCTCTTTATTTTGTATTTTCCTTATTTCAAAACTCGGTTAACCTGCACACCTATTAGAATGGCCCAAATCCAGAACCCTGACAACACCAAGTGCTGGCGAGGACCTGGAGCAACGGGGGCCCTCGGTCACTGCTGGTGGGTGCGCCACACGGCGCGGCCACTTGGGAAGACAGTTTGGCTGTTTCTTGCAAAACGAAACCTACTCTCACCATACGATCCAGCACTCACGCTCTTGATAATTGCCCAAAGCAGTTACGTACTTATGTCCACACAGAAACCTGCACACAATGTTTAGAGCAGCTTTATTCGTCACTGCCAATCCTGAGGCAGCCAGGATGTCGCTCAGTAGGTGAGTGGGCAACTGGGGTCCCTCCAGGCGACGGA
>NW_005871420.1:462867-492134 GCF_000147115.1 Myotis lucifugus | reverse complement strand
ACGAGTGGAGAAGCCAGTCTGAAAGCCTGCTTTACGCTTTAAAACCGTGTGACATTCTGGAAGAGGCAACGCCCTGGAGACAACAGGAGGTCACTTGCCGCCCAGCAGGGGCGGTAGGCTGAGGAAGAGATGAACCGCAGAGCACAGAGCATCACAGGGCCGTGAGGACACTCTGTGTGACACTGTCGTGGCGTTTCACGTGGCACTCTACGTTTGTCCACGCCCGGGGAATGGCCAGCACCAACAGTGAGCCTGATGTGAACTGTGGACTTTGGGGGTGACGACGTGTCCACGCAGATTCGCCCACTGTGACACATGTCTCGCTCTGGGAACGCTGCTAGTGGGGCAGGCTGTGCGTGGGGACAGGGGACGCGAGGGAAATCTCTGTGCCTTCTGCTTAAGTTTGCTGTGAACCCAAACTGCCCTCCGTCCTGAGCAAACCCCAACGGGTACCCCTAATGGCATGCAAAGCCACGAACAAGGACACTATTACTGGGAAAAGAGTGTTGAGGGGGGGTGGGGCGGGGGTGAGAAGCAACCTCAGAACACGGTCCCGGAACACAGTCCCGGTCAAAGGCAGGAGGCCTCCCGCCCTGGTTCAGGGCAGTCAGAGGCTCGGGAAAGTAGGTCCATGTTTAGCAAAACAAAAGCAAAGAAAAAGTAACGTTACCTGTTCGGTCTGGGGAGTGAGAGGCAGTGAGTGAACAAAAGGTTAACCTGGGTGTGACTTTAAGATTTTCACTTTTGCTTGCCTGTGCTTTCTCAAACTTCCCGGTAAACATAACTTGTTTTTTAGGAAAGAAAAATCAATGGAAGGCTATTTTCAGGGGGAAATATGTAGCAGTCAGTGAAAAGGGGGAACACAATGGAAAGATCAACGTGAGGAGGTGGGTGTGAGAGGCAGTGGGGGTGCAGCGAACCTCAGGCACCCCCCGCCCCCCCAGTCATTCCTGCGGGGGACACACCTCACTGCTGGACACTGACCCCACCCAGGCCACCCCTGCTTACACACACGGTGGGCTCTTCAAGTGAAGGTTCAGCTTCACCCATGCCATGCTGACGGCAGCCACAACTTGGAACCGCCCCCACCCCCACCCCACCATGGTTCGTTATTGCTGAATCCTTTCAGGGCTGGTGGGTGGTGGGTGGTGGGTGGCACTTGTGTCCTTGCTCATCTCAGGCCGAGAGACCCGCTTCCACAGGTGGATGGGAGAACTGGCTCCATGTACCTGGACTTGGGGGGGCCTGTGGACCGATGCCTGACACCAGCAGGAAGCTGTGGCCGAGGGCTCACCTCACTGGAGCAGAGGGAGGCCGGCAGCCTGGGCTTGAGGACACTGGCACAGCCGACCACAGGGCTCACCGCTGTGTCCCACGGACCAGATGTGGGGCATGTAGGAGAGCGGACGGATCCTGAAGTTGGCTCAAGGGCACCCCGTGGAGGGGTGCTGGGACCACAGCCAGAGCGCCTGGGAGGAGACCTCTGACCAGCAGGGCCAGGCGGGGAGACCTGCATCGGGCCAGGAGAGGGCATCGCGCGCGGATCAGGTTTATCCGACAGCCGGGGGCCCCGCCGCCTGCCAAACCGGCACTTACACTTCGCCGTTTCCCGGATTAAAAAGTGTTTAAACATCTGCTACTTACAGGGCACGTAGAAAGTAATAAATTAAAAACGGGGAGGGGGGAGAGAGTGAGCAGGCAACTCGAAGGTCTGCAGAAACAGAGAAGCCATATTTTTTCATTTCCGAAATGATCCCTTGACGACTTAGAAATAAGCACTAATTAAGGTGTCCGGGGTGTAAAATAAATCTGAACAAGCTTAAGGGAAGTCGGGCAGCCGTCCATAAAGAAATGTAATAGGCTCCCCCTCTTACCTCTAATCCGACTAGTTGGCTTTGCTGGGCTCTGAGTGCAGGGAGGACTACCCAGGCCCAGCGTGGGGTCCCGAAGCCCACCCCCTCCTCCTGTGTCCACGCCAGGCCAGGCTGTGCGTGATGGGGCTGAGCCCCTGGGTACCTGACACGCTGAGATCGTTTTATTGTGCCAGTTACTTTCCTTTTTTTAATTTATTGATTTTTAGAGAGAGAGAAGGAGAGAGAGAGAGCGAGCAATGTGAGAAACATCAATCGGTTGCCTCCCATATGCACCCCTACCAGGGATCAAACCCAAAACCTTTGGGTTCACAGGAGGACACTCCAACCAACTGAGCCTCCCAGCCAGAGCAGGGTCCTGTCTTTCGCACATCTTCACTACAAGCTCTGTCTACTGGTGTGTACAATACTAGCCAGCCTTCAGGTAGTCCTCAGAACAAAGGCTAATATGCAAATTATCCCCTCCACCAAGAGTTCCACCAGGGGGGTGGGGGCCAGCCGGCCAACCGCCCATGGCCCCTCCCCCCTGGGCAGCCCCCACCCCTGATCACCCCCCCCCTCATTGGGGGGTCCCTGGGGGGCCCAGCTGGGCCAACCCACTTTGTGTCCCTTTTCCCCCCCCCCCCCCCCGCTGGCCCAGTCCATTCGGCCCCGATCAGGGCAGGCGGGACCCCATCCGTGCATGAATTCATGCGCAGGGCCTCTAGTTAAATAATAAAACTCTCGATAATGACCTTGGCCTTGCAACATAGGTGGGCCGTGTGAGTGGCAGCTGAGCACAAGCAGGGAACCTCCCTGTGACTTTGACTGATGGAAACCCTGGTTTCTTCTTCAGGCCAGACACCTCCATGCATTTGGCATGTTCCTTCAGTGGCACACGCTGCTTACGACATGGCTGCTGCACTCCGTCCTCAGGACCGCCATCCACGAGTAAAAGAAAGGGTCACCAGGTGACTGGGGAGGGCCTGCCCGCCTGAGGCAGCAGGTGCCTCTCCACGCCCGACGCTCCACCCATGGCTTCCACCCATGGCTTCCTCCGTGGGCTGGGAGCCAGGGAGATTGAGGTTTCTTTAGTGAGGCATGGAAATCTATTAGTAAGAAAGTGGGAAGCATGATGATTGGTTGGGCCATTGGCATAGCTGCTACAAACATTTACAACTGTACCACCCCAATCTCTTTATCCGTACATCGAATTTAAGTCTCTGCTCTCACCTGATTTTAGTGCAAGGGGAGAAATGAATCCAGATGCAGGGACACTGACTAACTTGCCACCCTCCCCCCCCCCACCCAGTTCTCAGCCCTGTCTTTCTACATGAGGTTGACCTTTCTGTGGTCCCCAGGACTCCCTCATCTCTCTCTGGGACAAACCGGCTGAGGCCGAGAGAGACAGAGAGAGAGAGAGAGAGAGAGAGAGAGAGAGAGAGAGCCCTCAGGGCCTGTGGGTTTACCATCAGCCCTCAGCAGCTCAGTGGTGGTAGAGTAACCCCTTCCCACTGCCATCCCCCATCTGCTACCAATGGAAACAATGTGTGTCTAAGGCAGTCCTCCACCTCTTCTTTAAAAAAATGTTTTTATTGATTTGTAGAGAGAGGAAGGGAGAGGGAGAGAGAGATAGACACATCAATGATGAGAGAAAATCATTAATCGGCTGCCTTTTGCATGCCCCCTACTGGGGGTCGAGCCTTCTGGTTCATGGGTCAACACTCAACCACTGAGCCACACATGCCAGGTTCGACCTCTTCTTTGATGGGCCCTACCCTGCATTGTGCAGGTGTGTGTGTGTGTGTGTGTGTGTGTGTGTGTGTGCCTCATGACTCCTTAAAGGATTCCCCAATGCAGACCCATGGCCACCTCCCTCATCCCTGTGATTCTGACGCACCTGGCAGGGTCACTCTCCATTTCCAAATGTTCCTCCCTTGTGCCGTGAATTCTGCCAGATAATTCTAAGCTGCTCAGCGTCCTCCCTTCCCTGCACATTAGAACGGCATCAAAACCAGGCAAAATCTGCACGTAGTCTTTAAACTCAACCAAGCTCGCTTCGGGAAAGCACTGCTCTTCCCACATGTTTGTCCTCCCCTGCTTCCTCCTCAGTACTGTGGATTCTAGATGTGGGTGTAGAGAAGGATTAGTCATTATTGTGGACCTAGATTCCCAGCCTGCAGTGACTTCATTTCTCAGCGGCGGCCAAGTCTACAGGTGAAAGCAGTTGGAGATCAGGGTGTACTAGTAACAGGTGAACACAGTGGAGTGTCTGCCCCCCTCACAGTCCTGGGCATTTTGTTCCCAAGGAGCTGCCTTTAAGTGTGTTTGTTGGGCATCCTAGCAGTCACCTGAGGGAGGAGGCACTGAGAACCCTAAAGCAGGGACCCTGCCGGATAATTCTAAAATGCTGAAGTGGAAAATGGCCCTAGGGATCCCCTGGCCAACTTTTTTATCTTAAAAACTGACACTCCAAGGCCAACGACCTCAAGGTCCCCAGACCTCTCCTCCCAATTTTAACTGTTATGTTACATTAAACAATGCAGTTTGTTGGTGCTCTCTCTGCCCATGTCACACTAGAATTGGCCAAGAAAGAAACACATACAAAAAATACGATGGTGCATTTATGTGTCCTATGCTCAACAACGTATAAGTCCTAAAACAGAAAGAAAATGGGGTCCACATACACTATTCTCCCACTTAGCCATGGGCTCTCTTCCCCCACCCCAAGGTCAAGCCCAAGGTCAGTGTCTATCTCTGCACATCTTCACTCTGCCAGCTCATAGTGCACAGCCCTTTCTACCCCAGGATGGTTTGTCAATTGCAAGGGGCATTGTAAAAAGTTTACATTAAATATTATTCAGCCATAAAAAAAAATGACATCTTACCATTGGCAACAACATGGATGGACCTAGAAGATATTATGCTGAGTGAAAAAAGTCAGACAGAGAAAGACAAATACCATATGATTTCACTTACATGTGGAATCTAAAGAATAATATAAGTGAACAAATAAAACAGAAACAGAAACAGACTCACAGATACAGAGAACAGGCTGATGTTGGAAAAAGTGAAGAGATTAAGAAAATGCAGGTTGGTAGGTTGCAGAATAGTCATGGGGATGTAAAGTACAGCGTAGAGAATATAGTCAGTAATATTGTAATAACGGTATGGGGCCAGGTGGGGACTGGAAATATCGGGGGAGACACTTTGTGAAGCCTATGATTACCTAAACGTTATGCCTTACACCTGGAACTAATACAAAATAATATTGAATGTAAACTGTAACTGAAAAATAAAAATAAAGTTTATAGAAACATTGACTTTCAGTCATTCCTTGTCACCATCGCCTGTGCATTCACACAGTCAACCACAGATGCACACTCCCCCCCCCCCCCCTGGGCCCCCGTCCTCAGGTGGCTCAGAAGAGGCTGAGGGGAAGCCGTGTCGGGGTTTTGGTTTTGGAAAGAAACTCAAGGAAGCAATTGGCTAAACTTCTCACCTAAAATGAAGATTGGGCAGCACACCGAGGGGCCTCGAGGAGCAAAGGAAGAGGTGGAGTTCCCAGAAACCACCCATCACCCGGTGTGGCCTCATTCTCAGGAGGAGGAAAGTCTACAGAGAAAGGAAGCCCGAGAAATGCTGAGTGGATGTGCAGCTGATCTAACTCACACATTTCAGGGGAGGAACAGCTTGACTCCCAGGGCTACGCCTCGTGAATTTGCAATGCATATTATAAATGGTGCGAGAGCCACAGATCCCTGTGTCCCGTGTTAATACTTGGAAAGGGATGTGAACATCTCTGAATGCCAAAGGAACCTCTCTATCTCCACACTAACACCTAATGTGCTGTCATTTCTGAAGTGGAAAGTCATTTTTCTCGTTCAAGTCATTGATCCTTCACCATTACCCTCATCGTCATCATCATAAAAGCGACAGTTCTGAGCTCCTGCTCTCCTGTAAGGCACACAGGTCTTGTTGGAGCCACGCCTCCCTGGCCAAGACGGTCAGCTGGCTGCCGTGACCACTCTCAGCTGAAACCATTGGCAGGTCCCTCAGCTGTTATGCGTGTCCCACCTTCATTAAACGGGGCCTGAGTTGCACGGGATGGCCATGCAAGCCTTTTTAGTTTGCATCAGAGGAGCAATGTGTGTGGAACTATCTTCTGCAGCATCCACTCAATGGGACCCTAAATTAATTACATACAAGAGCAGCCAATCCCCACGCACCCGTCAACGACCATCACGTGGATTAGCATTTGGACCCAGTGGGCCACGATCAAATCTGTCCCCATAGAACCCAGGAATGCTTGATGGAGCTCATCACACACCAGAGATGTTGATTTCAACAGTGACCGGGACTCGTAGTAACTGTAGCTGCCGTGCAGGATGCAGTATTTTGTAATCCACACATCAATCAAATATAACTTATCTGTGTTGGGTAGCAACCTCAGTGATCCCCACCTCCTGCCCTTCACAACCAACCTGAAGAGGGCTGACTTCTCTAACCAGGAGGCGGTTGCAGAAGTGACCACATGGCCCTTGGGGTCTGGCTCACAAGAGATGTGACCAGTGGTGTTCTGCTCTCTACGGCCTCCCTCACTCGGGGAGAGGCAGCCACCATGTTGTGAGGATGCTCAAGCAGCTCACAGAGAGGTCTGTGAAGACAGACACCAAGGTTACTGCCAGCAACCAGTTGGGACTGGCAGGCCATGTGAGCAAGCTGTTTGAGAAGTTGATCCTCCCGCTGCAAACTCTCAGAAAGCTGCCGTCCCCGGTAGCATGACTGAAATCGCAGGAGAGACCCAGATGGTTAGTGTTTGTTATGGCCTTCCCCACACTCACCGCTGCCTCTTCCACTCCTGCTCCACAGGGCCTGGCTGAGGCTCCGCCCTCAGTTCCACGGGTGAGGATGTAAACAGCCAATGAAAACACTGCAATCCTCCAGCCTCAACCACTGGCTCAGGGATAGACACGTGACCTGAAGTTGGCCATTTGGAGTGAATCTCAGGACATCAGCAAGAGCTATGCTTCCCAGTGGAATTGAATCCGGAAGGTGATTGGGCTACTTGGAGTCACCTTAGCCCTTTTGCCAACCGGCGGCAAAAGAAGGTCCACAGGTGAAAGGAAGAGCCAAGAGACAGAGAGAAACTAAGTCAGGATGAAGCCCTGGAGTCCTAGGCCTGTGGTTCAAAGCAGTGATTCCCTTTTAGGCAGTGTTTCTGGTTTGGCTTTCTGCACAAGCAGATCGTAAGACTTCCAGTAGTTTATGTGGGCAATGACCCCAAGAAAGACCAGTAGGGAAGTGGGGTGGAGAGGCAGGAAGGAAAGGAAGCCGGTAAAGGGTGCAGAGCCACGGGTGTCAGCACCTGGAGTCTGTGACCACGTGGGGTTACAAGGCAAAGGGGCGTTGGGGTAGCAGAGGGAATTAAGTTTGTTAATCAGCTGGCCTTGAGGTAGGGAGAGGATCCCGGATTCTCCAGGTGGGCCTCCTGTCATCACAAGGGTATCTAAGAGAAGAGAGGAAGCTCTAGCCAGTTTGGCTCAGTGGATAGAGGATCAGCCCTTGGACTGAAGGGTCCCGGGTTCGATTCTGGTCAAGGGCACGTACCTCGGTTGCAGGCTCCTCCCGAGCCTGGGCCCTGGTCGGGACGCGTAAAGGAGGCAACCAATAGATGTGTTTCTCTCACATCGAGGTTTCTCTCTGTCTTTCCCTCTCTTTTCTACTCTCTCTGAAAATCACTGGGAAAATATCCTCGAGTGAGGATGAAAAAAATAAATAAATAAAAGAAGAGAGCCATTAATTCGCAGCAGCTGGGACTCGGTTCCCATCCATTCCTCACACTCCTTTGCATGGCGTTGAAAGGAGCATGAGATGGGCCCAGCCCCTGGGAACTCTGTGGGGAAGGAACAGAGAGGAGATCCAGAGGCAGGAAGGGATCGCGGCTCCCCATCCCGCGGGCGCAGATGCTGTGATCACCCCGCGCCCGTCTGTTCAGGTTCAAGCCAGAGCCTGCAGCGCTGCTTCCTAACATCTGCCTGGCACACCTGCCTGTGAGCCCATCACCTGCAGGTAGGCACAGGGCTTCCAGAAACATTTAAGAAGGGAGGCAGAGAGGGAGGGAGGGTGGGACGGAGAGAGGGGGAGGGAGGGAGGGAGGGAGGGAGGGAGGGAGGAAGGAAGGAAGGAAGGAAGGAAGGAAGGAAGGAAGGAAGGAAGGAAGGAAGGAAAGAGGGAAGGAAATTTTTTTTCCTTTCTTTAAAACACCGTGTGGAGTGTTTCGCTGGGCTGACCTTGACCGCCCTGCATTGCCTCTGGGATGGAGGAGGCCTCGTTACTAACACTGTTTCCGACAAGGGTGACACTGGAGGTGGGGAGTAGAGCGAAGATTCTGGAATTGAGGGGCAGCCTCAGCTCTTTCAGACAGCCCTCTGCTAGCTTTTCAAGGTCCCCCCGCCCCCCGTCTCAGTGTCCTGGGGCTTCAAGAACCAAGTACCACAAACTGAGGGCTTCAAAGAACAGAAATGCATTCCCTCAGGTCTGAGAGGGGGGGTCAGCTGGGCCTGCCTTTCTGAAGGCTGGGGGGGGAGGGGCGTGCATCCTTCCTGCTTCAGCTCTGAGATGGGGGATCAGCAGGGCCTGCCCCTCTGAAGGCTCAGGGGTCCTTCCGGCCTCTTCAGCTTCAGGTGGTGGCTGGAGTCCTTGGGGTCCCTCGGTGTGGACACCACACTTCCTCTGTGGTCACTGGGCATCCTCCCGGGTGTCTGTGTCTCTGTCCCTCTTCTTCTAAGGACACAGTTATTGGGTTGGAGCCCTCGGTAACCCAGTGTGACCGCACGTTAACACGACCATCTGCAGACAACCTGGTTCCACATGAGGTCGCCCACAGGCCCTAGGGTGGGGCTTCAAGGTATCTTTTTGGAGGACACAATTCAACCCATTTCGCCTCCTCAAACCACATTGCATAATCAGCCACCAGCCACCCGCTCAGACGGAGAAATGCTTATCATTGTATCTGTGATGTCAAGTGACCTCGGGGCGGTGAGGAGATGACAGACAGTTAACCCCGGCATGATGTCCACCCGGCCCGTGGCCCCACTGTGCGCTCCCCTGGCACACACAGAGACCGGAATGACTGCGATGGCCCTTTTCCCGGGTTGAGGCCCTGCCTTTTGGGGGAGCTCTCCTTGTCAAAGCTTAGCTGGTCTCCATCTGGCTGACACCCTGGACGTGACTTCTAGCTCCCTGCCTCTGAGTGGACCCTCTGGGGGCCTGAGAGTGCACCCCCCACAGCCCAGCTCTGCAGCCGGGCACTCCTGTCCGCTGCCTTCCATCTGGGGTGGCTGGGGGAGGCACGGGCAGGTGAACCACGTGCAATCACCAACATCTGGCCTTTTTGTACCTGCAAAGGCCATTTCATACCAGCCCAGTCTTTCCTGTTCGCTGGTTGGCCCCACTGGCCTGCTGAGTGACACTGCATGACGATCCGATCCGCTTGCTGCCGAGACCGGCCTGCAAGGCTGCTGGTCCCTTCCCAGGAGGAAGCAGAGACCATCCGTCTCTGGTTCAGCAGCTGCTAATGTGTTGATCGGATCCTTTCATTCCTGCTCGGCCGGGAAAGGAAGTGTGAGGGTGCAGAGCAGTGGGCTGTGTGAGGGGTGGAGCATCCCTCGGAGCCACAACAACTTCCAGGAATGGCTTTTCATCCACTGCACCTGCTCATGAAAATACAGGAGAGGCCTTGGGCTTGTGGAAACCTGAGCTATTATTACTTTATTTTAAACTAGAGGCCCGATGCATGAAATTCGTGCAAGAGTAGGCCTTCCTTCCCCTGGCTGCCAGCACCGGCTTCCCTCTGGCACCCAGGACCCGGGCTTCCCTCAAAGCCTTGGCTTTGTCCAGAAGGTCGTCCGGAAGGATGTCCGGTCTAATTAGCATATTATGCTTTTATTATTATAGATACCAGGGTTTCACCTCTGAATCAATGAATGCCCGCAAAGTGTCCCTTTGAAAGGCGGTGACCAGAAAGCAAAGCTTCTCCCCAAAACCTTGCTGACACGGGTTCCTGGAGCCAGCTTTTTATTTCTGTGGTAGTGCCACTCACCTGGACCGCTCACTGCGCTAATCGCTAGCAGAGTCTGGCTGTTTGAAAGGCGGGGCTCATCCCTCGTGGGCTGCGTCACCCATGTATACACCCCAGAGGTAGCGAGCAGGCACGGAGCCTTGCTTTAAGTCTGCACAGGAGTAAGTGCGCAAACTCCCGAGATAGGGTTTAGAAAAGTCCATTTTTATGGAGAAATTTAAGCCCTACATTTATTTGTTTTTAAAGCACCTGGGTTTTATGATCCCCCCTATTTGTGATACACAAAAAAAAACAACCTCTCTACTTTTCAAAGAAAAAGCAAAAAAAGTCATTCAGGCAAAGAAGGGTGAGAGGGAGCACGGCCCAGGGCCGGCCCAGCGTCAGCAGAACCCGGAGCGGCCTGGCCCACAGGAGACTCTGCAAGGCCCCCCTGCCCCCTAGGGGCTTCCAGTCACAGAGCCCAGACCACGCGGTTAGAGCGGCGCTCTGTGTGGTCATAGTACCCAGAGGTCCTGCTGGAATGAGCAGGTGATCATGATGAAACAACCTACGAACCTTTAGGAATCCACACCCTTATATTATCTTGGCTAAATAGACCAGGGGTCCTCAAACTACGGCCCGCGGGCCACATGCAAATACAAATATTGTATTTGTTCCCATTTTGTTTTTTTACTTCAAAATAAGATATGTGCAGTGTGCATAGGAATTTGTTCATAGTTTTTTTTTAAACTATAGTCCGGCCCTCCAACGGTCTGAGGGACAGTGAACTGGCCCCCTGTTTAAAAAGTTTGAGGACCCCTGAGACTGTAGGAAGCAGAGAGCAAGGGCCTAAATTTAAAGGGACAGCGACAAGGACGCTCTCAAGAAAGGTGGAAACATTAGAGTCAGGTAATGCCTGGCTGGTGTGGCTCAGTGGTTGACCTGTGAACCAGGAAGTCACGGGTCAGGGCACATGCCAGGATTGTAGGCTTGATCCCCAGTAGCGGGGGTGCAGGAGTCAGCTGATTTATGATTCTCAGCACTGATGTTTCTATCTCTCCCTCTCCCTTCCTTCTGGAATTAACAAAAACATATGTATATATTTTTTAAAGAGTCCGGTATTGAGCTGTTGGCAGTTAAGAGGACCCGGGGCCCATGGGTGAGTCCGGATAATGGGGAAGCATGATGATGGACAGCAGGGGGCTGCTTCAGCCAGGCGGGCTCCGACAGAGAGCAAGGTCACGTGAGAGCTGTGGGAGAAAGTATTACTGTAGGAATCACCTAGGAGCACTGTTCACATGGGGCTGTTTTCCCTCCAGACTTCTTTTCCTGCAAATACATGAATATATGTCTCCAATATTTGATGCAAAATTAGTATCCTGCAAGTCAACCTTTTTGTCTTATTTTTTACAATTTTAATATCATCCCATGAACAATTATTGTGCTTAATATTCTTTGAAAACATAATTTGTAATGTCTACACAATATTCCATTGAACTAATTGCCTTGATTTATTTAGCAATGCCTTTGCTCTGACACAGGTAGCTTGTCAAATGACATTTGGGAGTAAATGAGCATGAACATCAGTCTGTCTCCATCACAGGACCAACCCTGGGGCGGAACTGCTGGCTCAGAGGCCGTGCGTGTGGCTACCGAGGTCAGGGGTTCCTGCTACCATTGGTGCCCCCAGAAGGTCCGACTACTGTCCCCTCCCACCGGGTGAATGAGGCCAGGGCTCCCGCCGAGGGCACGGAACCCTGACTGTACAGATGAGGAAAAGAGGCCCAGATCGCCTGGGTCTTGGCCCAAGATTCATGACAAAACCAGGTGGGAACCACAGATAACATTTCCCCGGAAACAGGAGAAGGTGGACCCAGAACCAGAAGATACCCACCTGCCGGGCGGAGACACCCATCCCACCCCCCTAATCCCGGCCTCCCACAGACTCTCTTTCAAGGCCAACACCACACACTCTGTCTTCACTGATTCCAGAAACTGCACCCCTTGGAACCTGCCAGAACATTTCCAAATCACGGTCAAATTGTGGTTTTCCTCACCCACGCAGTCACCAAATGACCCACGTGACGAGAAATCCGTTCCTCACTGCAGACAAATCCAACCCCAGTCACGTGTTCCTGCTCGAGCTGTTCAAAGGGAAGCCTCTGCTTTCAAATCTCCAATAAAAATAACCATAACAACATCACAAGTCTCTGACCTCTTAGCATCAGGCAGGACTCTGTCCTCCGCAGTGATCTGGGCCACATCAGTGGGGCCATACCTGGCTTTAGTCAAAGCTGTCACTCAAATAGCCCTGAGGTGTCCACTCACTTTGCAGAACCTACCAGTCCAGTCCATCCCAAGCCGGGGCCCATCGAGTCAGGGCTGCGAACTGGCCGTCCCGGAGCTGGGGTGTCAGGTGGTCGGGGAGCCGTGGGAGGGGTCCACCGTCTCCACGTCAGACCAACTCCACTGTAGACAGGCTGAGAACACAGGGAACAAGAGTACCTCCCACCGGGCCCTGCCACTGCGTTTTTATGTCCCCAAAGTGTATCCCACCGGCTCGTTTATACAGAAGACAGTTTACGTGATTTTTAGTTGAGGGTGGTTCTCATCTCAGTGTCTTTGAACCCAAATGATTGCAAGACAGCCGTGTAGAGCTGTTCCGAGGAAAACTCCCTGCATTCGTCCGCGGGAATACCCATCACAGTCACTTCGCCGAAAAGGGATAAGGTTGGGGATTGCACAAAAACTAGACATTTCCCCTTGGCCTTTTTCAAGATAATCCTCAGCGACGGCGTAGGTGTTCCCGTTTCGACCAGGTGGTGGCGCTCGAGGCAAATGGTGCTGCTAGCGCCGCAGGTCAGAGAAAGGATGCGGGAAACGCCGGGTGGCGGTGGGATGGAGACAGTAAGTGGGGGGAGAGGGGGGCTGCGGGAAAGAAATGACGGCTCGGGGAGCTTCCTCTCCTCTGGGGGCAGCAGGTGCCAAGTCTGGCCCTGGGAGCAGCAGGGGGCACCTGGCAGCCCGAGGGGAGCGCAGGGCATCCCCGCCCGAGCCCAGTCTGCAGCGGGGGTGAGGTCAACGCGAGGAAGGGAGCCACGTGGAGGGGAAAAACAAATCTTCGCCTGATTAAGATTCAGCATTTTAAATTCACCCCGGTTTCTGCCCACCCGGTTCGAGGAGAGTCCTTTTCAAGGTACACTGGCTCTCCTTTCGTATGCAAATGGATTTAAGGGGCTTGTTTTTCCCGGGGTCTTATTACTTCACAAAATCACCATCGCCTTTTGCAAGTAAAAAGATCTTCTGTCCTTTGGGCGCGAGTTTAAATCCAGGTCATTATCACCTCTGTTTAAATAAACCTGGAAAAGTAAAACAGGGCCACGTAGGCAAAAGTTTAATTTACGGAAGGAAGTTGTCCTAAGAGCTAGGCTGTGGGCATTTTGCTTGAGTGCGTATTTTTCAGGGGAAGACGGTTAAAACGAAATGTTCCTGAAACCTGAAAATGTAAAGGCAAATACCTAATCTTTTCAATAAAACGAAGCCTATTTTGCACCCTGCCCTTCGTAAGCATTGAATAGACTCTGGCATTGTCCACATGCGGTTCATTCCCAGTTTGTAGATAACCTCAGGTTGGAGTCGTCGCTATGAAAAACCTCATTCGGTCCCTTGAAACTTTGGGGCAGGAGAGCACTGTGGCTCCCGGTGCATAAGGAAGAACCAGACAGGAAAGGCCAGCCTCTCTGGCACAAGATCCCCTTTTCACGGGGCCGAGCCATGAAACAGTGAGTAGGAAAGAGCCTCCCTCTCCCAGAAACGCTCACGTTGAAGACAGACTTGGAGGTCAGAGAAAAGACCCTGACCCTCCGTCCGTCCTGTCATTCCCTATTTTTCTGTTTCATTGTGTACCAGTCCCCGGGAAATTCTCTTGTCTTCGTTTCCTACAGACAGAGGAGCACTGCTCTGGGAGAAGCCAAGTCCTATGAGGCAAAACGAAGACTCTTTTTTTATTATTATTGGTTTCAGAGAGGAAGAGAGAGAGAGAGAGAGAGAGAGAGAGAGAGAGAGAGAGAGAGAGAGAGAAAACACCAATGATGAGAGAGAATCATCGATAGGCTCCCTCCTGCATGCCCCACACTGGGGATCGAGCCCACAACCTGGGCATGTGCCCTGACCATGACCTCCTGGTTCATAGGCTGATGCTCAACCACTGAGCCACGCTGGCCGGGCCAGAGCCCCTTTCCCCCTAGGAAACACCCTGTACATGTGTTTGCACAGGGTTCTCTTCCCTCCCTCAACACTCCTATAGCCCCAAGAGGGCACAGGGATGCTGGGTCCTCACCCATGAACTGTGAAAGCAGGTGCTCACGTGTGTCCTGGTGGCTGATTGGGGGACGCCTACACAGAAAAGAGTCCATGCTCTGTTTTTTTGCCAGCTGTGTACAACTTCCACAACAGATGCAAACTTTGGTGAAATAGTCCTGGTCTGGAAAAAAAAAAAGAAAGGAGAAAGAGAGAGAGAGAGAGAGAGAGAGAGAGAGAGAGAGAGAGAGAGAGAGAGAGAAAGGGAAAGAAAGAAAGAAAAGGGGAGAAAATGCCTGTTAGAAAACAATGCAATCATTCTTCCAAAGTTACACCATAATCCAAGTGAGAATAGGGCGGGAAGCCACCCACTGATACTCTGACCCAGCTCTCAGTTGCTGTGCAGAAGCCAAATGCCTACCTGGTGCATCATGTGACGGCCATCCACGCTTCGGCCATTATGTCCAGGAAAAAGTATCAATTTACCACAATGGACTTGATCTTTCTATTGTCTTCCGAATAAAGAAACAGGGAAGGAAAGCAGGGGGTGGAACCTTCCTGATTACATACGCAGAATAAGCACCCTGCCTGAGAGATAGAGTGCTCCAGTGGCTGAGGACACAGGCACAGAGGTGCGTTTCCTGGGTTCCAATCCCATCTCTGCAGATGAGCAGAGTGGTGACCCTGGGAAAGGCATCAACCTTTCCGAGCCTCCGTTTTCTCATCTGTTAAATGGAGATAATAACAGGACCGCCTTTTGAGGTGGTCGTGAGGTCCGAGTTAATACACATAACGTCATTGAGATAGGTTTCCTGCTGAAATATATTCAGCATTTATATGTTCTCCACATAAATGCCTAATGTTATTATTTTTCATACCCACTTTTTTTCCCCAACACACAGGTAAAAACGCTTCATTTCCACCATGTCTCAACAGGCCGGTGTCTAACATACATGTTCTCTTAAGGTTTCCCAAAATGCGTGTTGCTTTCCTAGCAGAGGGGGACAAACAGCTCCTTGGTTCAAAGATAGCGCCGTGTAACGAGGACAGAACAACGTGTTTAAGAACGTCTGTTGATGTTTTTGGAAACCACCTAAGTGTCCAACAACAGGGAAATAATTAAGAAAATTGTGCAAGGGGCACAGGATGTTTACAAATGATTTAAATAGCATTTTAATAAATAGCACACTCTCAAGCACGCTACACAATGGACAGAAAGAGAACAAAGTGAGGTGCTAAGTTCTATCTGCAGTTTCTGGGAGTGGTGGAAATGGGTGGCTTTTACCTTCTCTGTTGTGCCTTTCCAACTTGCCAAGTTTCCACAGGGTTAGCTGAGCACTTACTTTGTGCAAATCAAACCTCTAAGTGTTTACCGGGTATCCATTCATTTACTCCTCACAAAAGCCATTTTACTTAGATGACAAAATGTTCCCTTTTCACAGATGGACACACCAAGGGAGAGTGAGAATGAATAACTTGCTCGTGGCTGCACCCCTAGGTAGTGGGGGCGCAGAGGTTCTAAAGCCGGCTTCTGATCCAGAGGGCCCTTAACCATCAGGCCACACTGCCTCTTCACGTGAATATCATGTTGGAATCAGAAAAATAATCACTTGTATAAATTTGATTTTGTCATACAATTTGACAGAACATGGTGTTTACATTAGAATACATTCTTCAGGCATATTGTGGATTTAGTCTTTATCTAGCCCAACATATCTGCAAAATACTAAATGTGTATGACGTATTTTGCTTTGTCTGCAATATTGTTTCTGTCAAATTTCAAATATGGTGCTGGAAGTGCCTTTTAGAAATACAAATTCAGATTTCCCTGCTAAACAAAGACAGGACACGATTACTATACTAGTAAAAGAATGTACTTTAAAAGGCATCTTTGAGTTGGGGGTACTTGGGAATAGTTTTCTGCAATTTGGTTATGGAAATGACCTTGTGGGGAAGAAAAGGACACGCTGAGCCGCGAGGGGCGTGGCTTCCTCTCACTGAAGTCACAGAGCTCCGGAAAATTCCAAGCTTATTGCACTTGGTGTCTTCTTTGAGAACCCAGGTTGAGAACTTGAACGTGAAGTCCTGGCCGGAGGATTCAGTCGATTGGAGCATCATCCTTGCCCCAAAAGGTTGCAGGTTCCCATCCCCAGCTGGGACCGATGTTTCTCTTTCACATCAATGTTTCTCTCTCTCTCTCCCTTCCTCTCTCTAAAAATCAATTTAAAAAATAATTTGAGCATAAAGATGGAAAGGAAGATATTTCTTTTTCATTTGAAAATTCATTCAATTTAATGTCTTAAGTGAAGCACCTCTATGTCTCAAAAAAAAAAAAAAAAGGGATTGCTAGTCCCAGGTCCCAGCACATGGCAGGTGACGCCGACCAAGGGCACCTACCCCGTTAACTGACAGTCCGATGTCCTCCTCCAACAAACATCGATTGGAGAACTTCCCTGGCGCCAACCGCATCGCTAACATTGGGCACATCCTTCCGGCCGTGTCCACTCAGGCCGGGGTCTGAGGCTTCCAAACCAGAGTCTGCAGAGGATCGCCTCTCGGGAAGCGGGCACTGGGATATGTTGAACCGTCAGCGTCAACCTTTGACAAAGCTTCCTTCCGGAGAGGCGGACGCGGAGCATGAAGAATGCTTCCTGAGAGTCTGGGTCCACGAGAACGGTAGACAAGGGTTTGGGTGGCGATGGAAGGGGGAATCTAGCAGCGGAGTTTATGAAAGATTCTGGGAAAACGTGACCAATTCAATGTGCCCGAGGCAAACCAAATAAGAGCCTCGTTCAAGCAGTGAACTTGGAGAATGAAAAACACACCTCGTGGGCTCACACAGGGCCTCGACCTGAAGCCACGCCCTCAGGACTGTCCTCTGTCTGCTGGCCTGTGTGTTTAATCAAACGGCACCGGCCTTCCTACAACTTGCAGAACAAAGGAGATCATTGGAGTTGATTCCATGTGCGCCAATCAAAGACGTTTGCTTTCCCCTAAAACGGACTTCCTTGTAGCCTCTAAAATTACCCCCAGGAGTGGCTTTGTCTCCCAGGCTGCGGGGAAGCGTAAAAATAGAACCATTTCCTTCCCTCCGTCGGCAGTGCCCACAGGAGCCTCTGCCCTTCACACTGCAGATTTCTTATGAAGGTTCCTGCCCCGCAGATCGAAGGGGTTGTGGGGAAATGAAGGAAATCTTGTCTGTCTTTTTATTGGAAGGGGTACCATGGGAGCTGACGTGATGCCACAATGGTGAGCACAATTTGTGTCTATGCGAGAGTATTTAGGAGATTCTTCTAGACCCCGAGCAGAAGGGGGACCCATGGCTGCGGGACCTGGACCCTCCAGGCTGGAGGAGGTCCGGGGTCCTGGCGGGGTGGTCAGGAGGGAGATTGTCACCGCTCAGGCCTCGAATTCTTCCTCTGAAAGAGAGATTGAAGCGGAGCCTGCCCACGGTCCTTGTTCCCAGGCTGTGGGCTAGAACCATGGGATGCCAGGAGCCGAGGGAGGCTGTCTTTCTCCCCAGTGTTGAGTGTGCCACCTGGCCCCCTCCACCCAGCCAACCACACCCTCCCTGAGGAGCGGACTCTCAGTCGCCAGCACCTCCTTAGGGCCCCTGGCGACAGAGGGACCAGTCTAGTATCTATCGCTAAGGAATGAAGATCATGGAATGAATGAACAGCTTTTCCACACTCACCTATTCTGTACTAATCATTGAATCTTCTCAGGAGCCCAGTGAAACATGATCAGCCGTGCATTCACCCAGCAAATATTTCAGAGCCTGTTTCTTTTTTTTTAATAATATAATAAAAAAATCAATTTTTATTGATTTCAGAGAGGAAGGGAGAGGGGGAGAGAGATAGAAACACCAATGATGAGAGAGAGTCACTGATCGGCTGCCTCCTGCACACCCCACACTGGGGATCAAGCCTGCAACCTGGGCATGTGCCTGACTGGGAATTGAACCATGACCTCCTGGTTCATAGGTTGACGCTCAACCACTGAGCCACACTGGCCAGGCCAGAGCCTGTTGTGGCTGGCACTGAGGAGCCTGCTTCTCCAGTGGGGACAAAACAGAACTTCGCCTGCCCCCAGGGGGGGTCTCTGCGGCAGGAAGCGGACAGGAGAGAAGGGAGTGGCCAGTGAATGCATTGCTAGCACTGCTGGTTCCAAGGAGGAGAGGGCGGTCCTGGGACTGAGTGACAGGGCAACGCCTTCAAGGGCAGAACAGGAAAGAGGAGACCTGAGGGAGGGAAGGTCAGACCCTGGGCAGAGCTGTGTGCAGGGGCCTGGGCCTCAGGGAGCCTGGGAGTCCCAGACCGGAGAGGCGAGCGTGGCTGGAGGGAGTGGGGCAGACACAGGACATCTCGAGGCGGTGGGAGCGGGTCCACGGGGCGCAGGACGCCAGGCAGCAGGTGTGGGTTTTATTCTGAGTGCGAATACCAGCCTCGTGCCAGGAGCCCCGGGCTGCCCTCTGGGCGCTCCCTGCAAACACCCAGCCCTCGCCTTCTCCCAGACGAAGGTCCCTCTCCACTTCGCGTCTGTGATCTTTCACCGGCAAGTCCTGTGTCTCATCGCCCTCCCAGCCTGACCTGCCACTTGTTCTTTAAATCTGACCTTTCCTCGTCACACAGAAGGGCGTGACCTCTGCTCAATAAATTCAAGAGACCGGTCGTTTGAGGAAGGAAGGGAACCAGGGGGTTTTCCAGCCGCCTGGCTCCTTCATGCAAAAGACCAGTGTGGTCCCCGAACCCAATGACCAGACTTCGCGGCACCCGCTTTAGGGAAGCTGAGGGTCAACTTGGGCCCAGCTGTTGGGTGGACTAACGAGCGGTATTTCCCCGAGGGTGGACTGCGGATGTTTTGCAAGGTGGCAAAGCACGTCCTGTGGGAAGGTTTGGCAATGTGGGATTCACAGAGATTGAGTCGATTTCGTGACCACAGGAGGGCTCCGCCCGCATCTCACAGCCCTTGGTCTGTGGCTGCAGCCCGGCAGTCTCCGTGTCGCCATGGTGACAGCATCGGTCCCACCTCTGCGTCTCTGCTTTCCTGTCTGCGTGGAGCGTGTAACGCACCAGGAAGGCGAAGATCGTATCTTCTTAAAGACCCCATGTCTTGACTGGTGTCTCCAACCCGGCGCGATCTCAATGCTTGTTAAGTAAATAAAGGATTCACAGACGGTGGCCACTTCCCTCCCTCGGCTCCCCCTCGGGTCATTTTGTTCCAGACGCACCCGGAGACCATTGTCTGAGGAGCAGACCCGTTGGGAGCGCATCTGCTTTAGGAAAACCAACACACAGCCAGCAGCGCAGCGCCTGCTACGTAAGAGCCCAGACCCATTGCCAAATCTTGTACTTTTTCCTCCTGGGGAAGTGTTCCATCCAAACTTTATGTGAACTAAAAATATCATCACCATCAGGCAAATTAGCTCTCTCTCTCTCTCTCTCTCTCTCTTTCTCTCTCTCTCTCTTTCACACACACACACACACACACACACAATGATGCGTGACTGTCATCATTAAAAATTATCTTTGAATTGGAAAATGCAGAGTAGAAGAAGAATCATTGATACATTGATCATCCTGCCCAGCTAAGATGATTCTGGCATCTTTCCTTCGTTACTGTCTCTTTTCCAAATCGAGATTTTGACACACACACCGGAAACGTCATGGAGGGGCCCCCGGGTCCTTCCTGCCGCCCCAAGGCGCCCAGTGCGCCCGCCCTGCCAAAGTGGTTCCTGCTGCGGGAGCCTCACAGCTGCCACAGGTCGCCAGGAGCATTGGGAAGGGGGCTGGGCGGGCGCTACACCAAGCTGGCAGGGGCTCGCTGCCTGCCTGGGCCCTGGACAGCCCTCCGTGGCCCACGCTCCTTGAAGGGGGATCAGCAGAGTGCAACTGACCATCAGTCACCAGGCAGAGAACATGGGTCTGAGAGGGAGTCCACGAGGCAGCGCAGAAGCCAGGGAGGAGGGTGGTGAGCAGGCAGGGGGTGGCCGCTCCATGGGGAGGGAGCCCTAGGAACCTCCAGGACTTACCCAGATGGCGTCTGGCTGTCCCAGAGCTACTGTGCTGAGTGTCTCCCTTGCTGGTGGGCAAGTGTCCCACCCCAGCCGCTGCCCTGGGCCATCCCAGCCCCACTGGATCTTCAGGACCCCGCTCCCAGGACATCTGGGCATCCGCTTCGACTGGTGGGATTCGGGGGCTGATGGGAGATGGGCTGCAGGTGGGCACTGCTCTCTGGTGGGAGCACAGGGGCTGATGGGAGACGGGCTGCAGGTGGGCACTGCTCTCTGGTGGGTGGGATGCAGGGGCTGATGGGAGACGGGCTGCAGGTGGGCACTGCTCTCTGGTGGGTGGGATGCAGGGGCTGATGGGAGATGGGCTGCAGGTGGGCACTGCTCTCTGGTGGGTGGGAGCACAGAGGCTGTGGGTGGGCACTGCTCTCCTGGTGCCTGGCTGTGGTCAGCCTGTTTCTGAGGCGCAGGCGGGGCTGGCTCCTGCTCTCTCACACACCCTGGTCCTTAGGAGGAGCATCACTGGGGTGACCTGGACACGCTCCTCCTCCTTGTAGCATGAAACTGCCCCCCCCCACATACACACATGTGATTACAGGTCCCGGATGCACGGCTGAGTCAGGAGCGCTTGAAGCAAGTCAAAATAAAAATACCATAAATCTAAAACGAACACCATTACTAAGGAGGTGACGAGGCAGAACCCTATTCCGAGACTCTGCGGTTGAAAAGAGAATTCAGTTCTTCGAAAGTAGCTAAATAGCCAGGAATCTCTTCTATAAAACAAGCCCTTTGCATCCCCGGAAGGTGCCCCATGGGGTCCCTGAGTCACCGGCCTGGGAAGATGCTGAGGGTCATTTAAAAATATCCATGCCCCCCCAAAATCCATGCCCAGTAAACAAAGCCTCTTGATTGTCCCTCTTGGCGATCTGATGAGTAAGTGGTGCTGCCTAGAAAAGCCAAATGCACGCCATCAGCTTCTCTTCGCTCTGTGCAGCCGCGAGCATTGATGATTTCATTACCGGGCTTGACATGTAATTAGCACCTGGTCACATGTACCTTCCTGCCTCACGCTGAGCAGGAAGCCTGTGTCCGGAGCTCATGACTAAAGCCGGTAGCTCCGGCATCTCCTACCACTCCAGCCACTGCTGTGTGCACTGCATGTGGGTTGTCTTGCATGTCACTGAACATGTCACAGCCGGGACCCAGGGACTGTTTCCCAACACCCTTAAATGACGTGTTATCTCTAAAATGCTCAGTGTGGCCTGGCCAGTGTGGCTCAGTGATTGAGCGTCGTCACCCTACCAACCAGGAGGTCAAGGTTCAATTCCTGGTCAGGGCACATGTCTGGGCTGCAGGAGGCAGCCAATCCATGATTCTCTCTCATCATGAATGTTTCTATCTCTCTCCCCCTCTCCCTTCCTCTCTGAATCAATAAAAATATAATTTTTAAAAATAAAATGCTTAGTGTGATGCCTGCACAAATAGATGCTAATAAATGCTAGTTCCTACCTGGTTTATATTTTATTTTATTTTATAAACATTTTCTTAAGCTCTTTACAAATACTAACACGTTTAAGACTCACGCATCCCTGCGAGTAGTTATTGTTACTACCCCGTCTCACAGCTGAGGAGCCAGGAGCACAGAGAGACGAGTCACTTGTAGAGGGAGGTGGTGCTGACCTCCGGGGGCCTCTCCTCCATCTACCACCCACCCCTGGGGACCGCCTCTGAGGCACTCTATCCGTCTGCTCGAGCTGCCCTACCAAATGCCACACACAGACTGGGGGCCTTAAAGCTACAGACGTGTTCTCTCACAGTTCTGGAGCCTGGGCATCCAAGGCCAAGGTGCCCACCAACTCCTCCAGGGCCCTTCCTAGGCATGTGCAGAGGGAGCTCTCATACCTGTGCCTCTTTCCATAGGACACCAGCCCTGGGGTTAGGGCCCCACCCTCATGACCTCATGTAACCTTAGTGACCTCCTCAAAGGACCTCTCAACGGGGTGCGGGCCTCAATCTCTGAACCTCAGGGCAGACACGAATGGCCCGAATGGCCCGGTCCCTCCCAGTCTCCTCAGTCCAGTGGCAGATCCAGAATTCGGTCCAGTTCAGCACTCGGTTCTGTCCTTGGCTCTGCCCTTAGGCCACTCATTACCCAGTGGAAGCCCTGGTGTGCCTGACTCCCTACATTGATGCGTAGGCCTCCCCGTCTCCCTCCTCCCAACTCAGCAGATCCGTCACCAAGAAAATGGAAGAAGGATCTGGTGCAGGCTCCACACGGCTCCTCCCGCCAAGCCCCGTGCATTGTTGAGGCAGAATCTGTAAGGGGCGCAGCGTCCGCCTCCCTACGTGACCCTCCCCCTGTCCCCCTGTCCCGGGCATTGTCCCAAGTGCACCCTGGGAAGCACCACTGTCTCCCCAGGTGATCTGGACCCCGAGCTGCTCACACAGGCCGAGCGGCTTCAGCATTGGCTTCAAGCTCAGGATTGGGGTGAGGACGGCACACGGGACCTGCTGCCCTAGAAGAGAAAGAAGGTGGGGAGGGGACCCACAGACACGCACATGCAGGGCCGGGCCAGCACCTCCAAGGCTGGCAGCGCTCCCCGAGGTGAGGGAGGGCCCTGCAGCTGAAACCTGGCCCCTAGGAAGAGCTCCATCTCCCCTCCCGGCACCCCATCCCACGCAAAAATGCGCTTCCCTTTCCTGCGGCCTCTCCCTTCAGGGGGCAGGGAGCATAACATCTTTCGAAGCTGTTACAGAAATAACTGTTGGACCTGCCACGCCTGCACATGCATTGTTCGGGGGACCCGCTGCAGGGTTCCCGGCCAATAGCTTGGCTGTCGTTTCAGGCAAAGCTCGCGGGCTTGGGAGTGATGTCATTGCCTGGCCCTGGACGGAGGGTCCCAGCCGTCAGCGCTCCCTCTGGACTGGTCCTGGGGCAGGGCAGGGTCTGCTCAGCGCCCTCGCATCCCTCACCCATCCCTCACCTTCCACAGACCTGCTGACGGAGGCAGGGGTGCCCTCAGATAGTGTCCTGCTCCCCCCTGAGACAGTGGGAAAGCACGCTCCCCACCCCCAACATCTGGACGCAGCCTTCCAAACGGGTAGCCAGCTCTGCGCAGAGCGGGCATTACAACCTCATAATTAAGTTAGGTGCTCGTGGGAAACGGCACAATTAAAACCAGAGAATAATTCAGGAAGATTAGGCCCATTAGGGGAGGACATTGCTCTGTTAGTGGAGAGGAAATACAATTAGGGGAACTTATTAAAAACACCTACACGGAGATCTGACAATCTCCTAAAGCACTGAAGCGCCTGCTCCGCTCGGAGCAGCGAGATTTCACTTCCGTTCTTTCCAAATCGAATTAGAGAGCGAACGCAATGACCCCCCAGGAGGCCTGGCTACACCTCGCGGCAGATTGAAAGAAATGTAATCCGAAGCTGCCGGAAATTATTACTGACCTGCATCATGGCCAGCGTGGTGAGGGGGTAAGCTGACGGCGTTGTGATCAGTACCTCTGTCCTGGCACCAGCATGTATATAAACTTCCAAGAATGGACCACAGGGCAGAAGCCTCCTTCTCAGGATGTGGACAGAAAAGTCCTTGTGACTGTGATTAGGACAAGTGCAGATATGACCTGACTCACACACTAAACAATGTAGGCCTAATGTTGACCTACTGTGTGTTTAGCTGTGCGTATGGAAAGGCTGGCCTCGGACTCTGATCGCTGGAGGAGCACAACAGAGTGACGAAAAGCTTCTCTTTTGGAGTCAGACAGTCTTAAGTCCCAGGTGGCCAGGGGGACGCTAAACATCGTTCCACACCTCAGCCGCCTCCTCTGTGAAATGGGGCTGTAGAGCCACCTTTGGGGATGTTATGGGGGTGAGATAAGGCAATGCCTGCGGTGTGCTAGCACCGCCCAGCACTCGGGAGGTGCCCAGTGTGAGCTTTTTAAAGAGTAAAAAGAAAAGTCCACACACAGCTCCTGCTGTGTGCCCATCTGTTGTACATGTGTTGTGCATATCACCTAATTTAACGCTCGTGAATACCTTCTGAGGAGGCATTAATTCAACCTCCATGTTACAAAAAAAGGAAATGGAGGCACAGTGGGTTTGAAAAAGTCCCCCAACAGCAAGTGGCCAGGCCTGTACTCACAGCCCTCACCCCAGCTTCCCCCCTCCCCACCCCCCAGCCCTGCGGATGATAGCAACTGAGATCAGCGTTAGCAGCTGGAAAGGTGGTCTCTAGAGCAAGGGAACGGCACCAGGGCCCCGTTAATGGACACATTTCAAAAAGTCAGGCCTGCCCGGCTGGTGGGCTCAGTTGGTTGGAACATCGTCCCAGGCACCTAAAGGTGGTGGGTTCCATTCCCGGTCAGGGCACAGGCCCGAATTTTGGGTTTGATCCCCAGTCAGTCCGGTCCGGGTGCATATGGCAGCCAACTGATCAATGTTTCTCTCTCACACTGATGTATGTCTCTCTCTCTCTCTCTCTCTCTCTCTCTCTCTCTCTTAAATCAATAAAATCATACCCATGGAGAAGGATTTTTTGCAGCGTGCTGAGCTCCTGTCACCAGTGTGGAAGGTGAAAGCGTGCAGCCTGGCCCTGGCCCTGTCTGCACAGTCACCGAGGCCAGTAGAATAACAGCGGCTCCCACCACATGGGCGGCTCCGGCCATCAGAGCGCACACACTCACTAGGGTAACTGAGACAGCCCAGCCTCGCCGCCAGCTCCGCCGGCCCGCACCGCTGCACAAACAATAATTGTATCACCTCTTTCCGACGGCCGGTGACCGGTCGCTGCACAGCTGTGGCTCAGGTCACACCCACACACACGCACACACAGTAAAGCATGTAGCGTGTTGCCGCTTTGCATCCCACTGATAAGCCCACACATTTACAAAATGGATCATGGAAAGAGCCAGAAAAATGAAAGGAAGAGCGGGCGGCCAAGGGCAAACATCGATGTGCTGGAAGTGAATTCTGAATGGGACGTGCCTGGCCTCACAGAAGACACAGCTGGCCGCGGGAACGTGGGCGCTGGCACTGGCCCGGGGACTTCAGGTGCCAGCGGACAGAGGGACGGCCATTCAACGGCATCAATGAGGACGGCGGTGCCATCGAAGGTGGGACAGGGTCCCTGAGGAAGTGACGCCAGCAGACAGCTCCCCAGTGGGACTCTCACCGGCATTTCACCGCATTGAACGCAGAGGCTGAAACGCTGAAAGCTGATCTGCAGAGGTGCTCGCTCAGGGTGAGGAGTCCAGGACGCGAAGAAGAAGTCCAGGACGCCGCTCACGCCGCTCTTGGGGGGTTCTTTACAAAGAAATAGAGCACCGATGCTCCATGTTTCCAATGTCCGTCGCAGTGTATGAGATAAATGTGCGCTTGCAGCCTACACATTTCCCTGGACATTTACACGACGACAACATTTATGTTCTGACAAAAGGCACTAAAGGTGTCCGAACAATCAGAATCTGCCCCGTCGGTGGTTAGGACGGCTTTGCACAGCCCGAGATCGCGTTTATGGTCTCTCACTAACAGGCAAATGCCATGCAGCCGGATGGATGTCCGGGCATGCGCAGTGTGTTCATCTCTCCCCCCGGGCGCAGAGTGGTGACCGCGTACCCCTCGCCCTTCCGATTCTTCCTGTTCCCACTTGCAGAGGGCACCTCCCCGGCCGCTGCCTTCATCTCCAGAGGCCACGCGCTCCCTTCCGCCCGCTCTGGGGGCGTCCCCGCTCTCCAGGTCCTCTCCTCCTGGAGCCCTGACCCCTGGGTGCTCCCGGGCTGTCCTCCCCACCCTCCTATTCCACAGCGAGAGCGAGCGCCTGTGAGCGGGTGCTTCCGGTAACTCAGCCTGCCCTCCCCAGCTCCCCCCCGCAGAGGGTGATGTCAGTATTACTCCCATCTTGCAGAAGAAACTGCCCAGGAGGGTGTGCGCGCTGCTCAGGTCACCAGAAAGGGGTGGAGCAGGACACGCCCCTGGGGTCTGGCTGCCGACCCGCGGGCTCCACCTCCAGGCCTGGCTGCCCGGGTGGGCCTCACCCAGAGCCAACCTAGCTAGGCCTTGGGCACGGGCTTCTCACAAGACTACGAAAGATGTGTAAGATTTAGTGAACAGAGAACATCAACAGTCTCCAGACTATAAAAACTGTAAAAACAGAACCAATCTGTTTCATTAGGGGTGCACACGACATGGTGTTTATCAACGTTTTAAAAAGCTAATGGTATTCAGGAGCGTCCCATTCCCCCTAAAAGCAACGTGTAGGTTCCATTTTATAAAGTGAAGCCATCCATACGGGTGCAGGTTGATTGCCTAGCTCCTTAGCCAAACACGGAACAACTCATTTTTTAAATAAATATGTAAGAATTGTTTCAAATTATCTTAGAGTCTAACACAGGGGTCCTCAAACTTTTTAAACAGGGGGCCAGTTCACTGTCCTTCAGACCGTTGGAGGGCCGGACTATAGTTTAAAAAAAAAAAACTATGAACAAATTCCTATGCACACTGCACATATCTTATTTTGAAGTAAAAAAACAAAACGGGAACAAACACAATATTTGTATTTGCATGTAGCCTGCGGGCCGTAGTTTGAGGACCCCTGGTCTCTAACATATCTAGATGTGAGGGGAGATGTGGCTGCATTTTAAAATGTGTGACTTGCCCGGCCGGTTGCTCAGGAGGTCACAGTTCAATTCCCGGCCACGCACGTGCCTGGGTTTCAGGCTCGATCCCCAATAGGAGGCATGCAGGAGGCAGCCGATCAAGGATTCTCTCTCATTCCTGGTGTTTCTTTTTCTCTCCCTCTCCCTTCCTCTCTGAAATCAATAAAAACATATATATTTTAAATTGTGATTGAGGTGGGCAGGGGCCCCCTCTTTAGAAAAAGAAGAGCCTGGAACCTCAACGTGACTCTCTCCTGTCTCGAGCATCACCATTTGCAGCTGGTCCCAAGCGGGTCCCCCGGCCCGGGCTCTGTGCCTACAGCCCCCCGCGCTGTGCTTCTGCGTGGGGGTCAGTGTGCTCGGGACTGTCGTCAAAGTGCCACAGTCCCGGGCTTGCCAGTGACAGCTGCATCTCCGTCTGGAGGCTGGGCGTCCAAGATCAAGGTGTCAGCAGGGGCAGTGCCTTCCGCGGCCTCTCCTTGGCCAGCAGGTGGCTGGCTTCTCCCTGTGTCCTCGCCTGGTCGTCCGTCTTTGTGTGTCTGTGTCCTAATCTGCTCTTCTTTTTGTTTTTTAATGTATTTTTATTGGTTTCAGAGAGGAAGGGAGAGGGAGAGAGAGATAGAAACACCAATGAGGAGAGAGAATCACTGATCCGCTGCCTCCTGCACGCTCCACGCCGGGGATTGAACCTGCAACCTGGGCATGTGCCCTGACGGGGAATTGAACTGTGGACCTCCCGGTTCATAGGTCGATGCTCAACCACTGAGCCACGCCAGCCAGGCTCTGCTCTTCTTAGACAGACAACAGTCAGATTGGTTTAGGGGCCACCTAACAACCTCATTTACCTCTTAAAGACTCCATCTCCACATGCAGCCCCATGTGGAGGTACGGCTCCCACATGAGGATTTGGGGGGACACAGTTCAGTCCATCACAGACGGGAGCACCCGATGTGGTCTGAAGAACACAGAGGGTGTGACTCAGGGACCACCATAGATGTACCACCCAGGAAGGAAAGAAGAGGGCTCTTGCTTACAGAGTGTTAAATGGACCTCAAGGAAGACTCAGCACCACTCAGCACGCACCCACGAGGGAAGCCGTGAGCCATGAAGCGGCCTCTGTGAGCTCAAAGACACGTGCCCGGAGCCACAGGCCAGGGCACAGGACGCTTTCCCCGCCACGGGCTGGTGTGGGATCTCCTGACAGGTAGGAATCGGATGATGTTAGCAAACCAAGAGTTGATTTGCTCTGTTGCACTATTTCAAGGGTCTGCTCTTGTCTCTTCTCTGCTTCTTTCGTCTCTTTCTGGACCTGTTGTCTTCCTTTCATCACATTCTTGGAAGCCTACTGAGTCCATGTCACCTACCGCCTCTCCTCCGACTTCAACACGTTCCAATGACTCCTCCATCTGTCGCTCATGTTTCCCTGCTGTGATCACGTGTGTCATCTATGTCCCCTGAATCCGGCCCGCCTATCACAACATCCCCAAACTCTGTCCCACCCGCCACCTCCTCTCATCCATCCTCCCCTCTCCTCCTGCAAAGAGCCATTTTCTTATTCTCCCAGGAGCCACGATTGTGGCAAGACATGTGGACCAGACAGAGGACATCCATGCCCTGGGCAATGAGAGCAGGTGCCCCTGGTCCTTCCCGCGGTCAGACAGCTTCCCACCCAGGCCTGACCCCACCCAGCGTGCTGGGAACTAACCCTGCCCTTGGCCTCCGCGGTTCCTCTCTGCTGTGTCTTCGCTGCTCTCTGCTGAGACCTGTTCCCACACTTCAGCGTTTCCCCATCCAGTGGAAGCATCTTGGAAAACGATCCTTGGGCTGGAAGCCATGATATCTGATCCTGACAACCTGCTGGGAGTCAAGTTGCTGCGGTTTGCGTGTCTCTCCCATCTGGAGGGAAGGCTGCCCCGGTGGGATGGGAGCCACTCCAGACCTTGTAAGCAACAGGAGTGGTTTGTAGGGATGGCAGGGAGGGTAGGAACGTGCGTCTGCCAGAACCTTCCATGGCTGGGCTCTGTGGGGGGTCCCTTCACATGGGAGAGGAGAGAGGGCCCTCAGCCAGCAGACACATAAGTGACCCAGACTCTGCACTCACATGGCCTCTGCAGGATCCCCTTCCTCTCCCTCCCCCTCTCCCCCTCAGGCAGCCACTCCCTCCACCCCCCCCCCCCCCCTCTCCCGAAGCCTTGGGCTCCTCCAGGGGCATTGCGAGGATCTCCGGAAAAAAGCGGAAAAACCTCCAAACGGGCCGCCAAGGGGGAGGGGAAGGACAAGGGGTGGTTTTCCTTAAACCTGGGACTTTCCCCTCTGGGCCCCTGGTGAGACCCCAGGTAGGCTTGAATTCCAGGAAAGGAAGCGGTTGAACCGTAGGGGGG
>NW_005871420.1:436836-462767 GCF_000147115.1 Myotis lucifugus | reverse complement strand
TCAACCCAACTGGGAACGCGCATCGGCCACAGCGGACTCCACAATTCATACAGTTCCACTGCTTGTGTCTCCGGGAAAAGTAAACTCACTTTGTTCTTGAAACAGTTGACGGCCAGTGCCATTGGCGGGGGCAGCAAGCGAGAAGTTGTCAGTGGGAGGAGGGAGGAGAGGCGGCCGCGCTGGGGGCAGGGGGGCCCACAGCCACGCACGGCTTCTTCTGAAAACAGCAAATATGACTAATCCACGCCTTTCCCATAATGGACAATTCATGAAAACCTTGGGGGTAATAACCAAGTAGATTTCGCTAAAAATGTAATATCTCATCTTACCACCCCCCCCCCCCCCCCAGCTTATCATTTCCCTGGTCTTAACTAGGATTGGTTCAAGACTGGGCTAAATTTGTTTAGACAAGTTCTACAATATTTTTTTTAAAAAGAGGAAGGTGCAGTACATAGAGTTTCCAAGTCCAGAGAACATTCTGTTCCCAGCCTTCGGTTTACAACTGAATGTGCTTTACATTTTGAAGACAAGCTATAGCTTGTAAATCGAATGTGGAAATCATCTGAGCCTGAGCCATCCATCACTTGTTATGTAATTGGAGAAATTTCTGGCGAGGAGAAATCCTTAGCTGAAAGCAAGGAAGGTCTGTTGATCTTAAACAACGTTGAGATGAATCTGTTCCATCGATAATATCTGGGTGGCTGGCGGCTCCCCCACAGCCCGCCACGTGCATCTTGCCAACTAGGGCGTCGCACGAGTAATCATTCTGATGGGAACGTGAGAGAGTTTCTTGGGCAAGACAGTCAAATATTGTAAGTGTTGACGTTTTGTTAGGCAGGTTTCCTTCCTTAAAGCTCACTCGAAGTCTTAAATTTAGAACGATGACATATTGTCTCCAAAATCAGTCATCGTCCACAGCGCCCAGAATAATTTTGAGAACTGCCTGTGCTTTAAGAGCATTATGACAATATTACCCCGTAAACGGCCCCTGTTCTAGTAAACACATATCTCATTCTCTTCAAGCTATAAAAATCCCAGTTCAATCACGGAAATAAAATGCTTTTTCATGCCCTTTCTTACTGCTTTTGTGAACAAAACCACTTTCCCAGCGACACTCCCTCTTGCCACCCAGCCCCTGTGGAGGGAACATCTTGCGAGTAGAAGAGGACTTTAAAAATATATATTATTTCAGAGAGGAAGGGAGAGGGAGAGAGAGATTGAAACATCAATGATGAGAGAGAATCATGGATTGGCTGCCTCCTGCAGGCCCCTACTGAGAATCGAGCCCACAACCCGGACATGTGCCCTGACCAGGAATTGAACCGTGACCTCCTGGTTCATAGGTTGACACTCAACCACTGAGCCACACCAGCCAGCCAGGAGGACTTTCATAAAACCCTCTTTCTGCATCAGGTGCTCCTGGGGCGAGGCTGGGTGGCGGCATTCTCAGCGTCCGGAGGAGGGAAGGTCTCCAGCACCCTCCCTCCTCCACCATCTCACGCCCCCTTAAGCTGCTTTATTTCTTTCACACTGTGTCCTCTCAACTGTGTTACTACTTGACTCGTGTGTTGTCTTTCTCTCCTCACAAGACAATGAACTCGAGAAAAATCTACACGGGGTTTTCTTGCAGGTGGGATGGTCTACAGACCCCGAGAGAGACGTGCTCCTGTTGCAACGTTGGTGATGGTGGTCCACAGTGATGGAGGTGACGAAGGTGTGGGCAGTGCGATGTGGAGGCCTGGCTGTGACCACGGGCCCAAGACCTATGAGTCATGATAACAGACTCCATGAGAACGGCCTATATGTGAGTGTAGCCCATGACCTGTGTAGGACAGGGACTCCTTCTGTTTTGTTCACTCTGCATCCCCAGCTTCTGACAATAGTAGGCACTCCGTACATGTTTGTGCGGCTGCTTCATTAACCAAGAACTATACTGACGAAAGGCACTGCGAGTCCATTAACAATGTTAAAGGATTTTGTCTTTTATTACATGCAATAAATGCATGCGTGGTGCTGTAACTCCCTGAGGTATTATTTCATCATGGTTAGGGTTCTTGAACCCCTATGAGTGACTCTGAGGACCACTGATGGAGAACCTCTGGCAAAAGGGGGCAAGTGCTGAATTGAAATGCTGCAGACTTGATCCTCTTACCAGCTGTGTACCCTGAGCAAACCCACTTCAGCTCCCTGAGTCCTGGCTCTCTCATGTGGTGAGTGGAAGCAATAATAGCGTATCTACCTACCCAACCAGAAAAGAACAATGATATCAGATATCAGATATCTGAGGCATCGCAGGGGCAGAATTCATTGCCCCCCAATTCATCGTTATATTGGGTTTTCGAGGGGGACCATCAGCTCCCACCCCCCGGGGACATGGGGCGTCATCTTGGATGGTCTCAGCTGGTGTGGGTGCTGCTGGTGTTCGCGGGTGGAGACCAGGGGTTCGCGGGAGGAAAATCACAGCCAAAGGTCCCCCACTGCGCAGGACAGCCCCGCAGCAAACACCGACCCGACCCAGCCTGTCGGCAGTGCCGAGGCAGGAACCCCATGGTGCCGCTTTGCTGCAGGCCTTGCTTTCTGCTTTATAATGGGCACGAACCCCTATTTCACCAACTTCAGAAACACATCGGAAACACAGAGTCACATCATTTTCTTGTGCATCTAAACCAATCAAGTCACTCCCCTCCCCCTCCTCCAAAAAAACCCACGTGGGAGTCAGCACGGGATTGACTTCCCCTGTGAAACCGTGAGGGGAGGAACAGCCACGCTCAGAACACGGAGCAGCGGTTCCAGGCCCCAGCGGGCAGGGCAGCCCCTCCTGCAACTACTCCAGGCACCACAGCCTCACAGTGACCTACACACAGCCTGAGAATGCCGCCCGAGCCTGGGGCACACGCCTACGGGGAGGGGACAGAAACTCACCCTCTTAGTGGCCTGGTAATGCGCGTGCACACACACTCACACACACACATATATATACACACTCATGCACACACACACTTATTCTTGACTTTTTGTGAATAAAATGCAGCTGAAGCCTGGGGGTGGGGGAGAGTCACAGACAGAAAACACCTTTTCTTCTCTCACCGGGCACCAGCCGCTACACATTAGCCTCTGGGCCCTGCTTGCGTCTCTAACCTGTCACCTCCCCCCCCACCCCACCCAGGCACCAGCTGTGTGGACGATGAGTCCCGGATTCGGCTGGGGCGCTGCCAGAGGGGGTGTGGCTGCCCCGCACCTGCTCCAAGCCCACCAGCGGGCGAGGAATGTGGGGCATCCCTGGGGCCGGTGCACATGGACATCCCTGGGGCCACAGGTAGTCACAGGCTGAGGGGAGCCCGGAGTCTCAGCAACAGCTTCCCTGTGGCCTTAGAGAAACCCAAGCAGCAACCACAGCACCAGCAACAACGAAGACTCAGTCCAGAAGGAGGGCCGTGGCCACCTGCGGCTGGTCAGGCTGAGCTCCAAGCCTCAGAGCTCTGGGGAGACTGACTCTAGTCCCCCCCAGTACCCCCCACCCCAGGTTATTTGTCCTGCCCAGGGAGGGAGCTTTCCTCCCACACCACCCCCACCCCCACCCCGGCGCACAGCAGGGACCTGAACAGCCTGACACAGCCAGCCAGCCAGCCATTCCTGGAGGCCCAGTGAGGGGTTCCTTCCAAATAAGCTTCGAGCTGCCCTCCCTGCTTTTGTTAGAAATGAGAAAACTGCTGGCCCCGATGTGTTTTTTAAGCGGCCATCCACTACGTCATCAGTGCCTATTAATGACCTTCATTAGCCAGCCCTATGTGTAAAGGCCAGGCTTGCAGCATGCTCTAGGTGGGCGGCTTTAATGAGGCCTAATTGCAGGCAGTCACATCCAAGTGTGCGCCCCACACCGATGAGTAGCAGGGCTTGGAATCCGGTGCATTCCCAGGGCTTGCCCTGGGATGACCGTGCGCTCAAACCCAAACATGGCACGTGCATTACTTCTCTGATAACTATGATGGCCGACAGGGCTGTGTATTAGGGTCACTGAGGACACAGCCTAGCAGCCGCATGAGGTGCCCGGAGAGTCGTCAGGTTCACAGGTTTGCCCCCTTCAAGCCCTACGCTGGACTCGACTGGCTGGGATTTCCTTTCGGATTTGTAGGTCTAGATGTCATCATGCCAAAAAGTGCCTTCTGACATGGTCACGTGACTTTACACTCAAGGAGCACTAACACTGCGGGGAAAAATTAACCTCTGTGCAAAGCCAACTGCTCCTCATCAGCCCTTCCCGAGAAATCAGCTTTTTATGGCTGACAACACTCACCTGTTTGCCCCAGTGAAATTGCATCTGATTCTCCAATACCTCCCGCACTCGGCGTGGCTATTTTTTGCAAATCAGAAACGAGGACGCTGAGCTTGGAAAGATGACCTGGCCGGCATGAGACCTCGGAGGGCTGCTGGGCTCAGGAGGCACCTGCTTGAGAGGTAACCTGCAAGCCACCGACTGGTCCTCCTTGTCCTGGAGATCTGGTCTCCTGGGTCCAAGCCATCACGTGGTCACACAGCATCACTCTCCATGGGCGGGGCAACCGGCCCAGCAGCCAATCAGCAGCCACCATAGGAAACACCTGGGACCCAGCTCCCTCCACTTGCTCTCCTCCCCCTGCCTGTTGACAGTGCACGTGGTACGCTCAGCACCCACGAAGGACTTGACGTTTTTGCAGGAGTCTCTCGTTTTGCCGGGAACACAGGAAGAGCTGATAGAAACTGTCCCGGCCTGCACACTGCTGGATCCGTTGGTTGACATCAAAGAAGCTGCAAGTACGGTTGGAGGGTGTGTCTGAAAACGGTTACGTCTGTGTGTCCTTGCAGTGCCTTTGTCTTAGATAGCACATGACCTGTAGAGGTGGGTTTTGCCGGGTAGGATTTCTATGGTTTGGAAACCTGTTCCTCGTGGGAATATGTGACTGAGGTGCTCCGTGGCCCGATGGAGAGCTGGCCCTGGAGTGTAACCGAGCTGCATGGAGTTAAAATCATAACGGAGCCAGCGCCTCCTCATTGGCCTCGCCGTTCACCTGCGTTGAGAGAGGTTCCTTTTGGTCAAGGCCGGAGGTTCAGAGCTTGGAAAACTGAGGCCTGCTTACCGTCTGTGGGTAAATGTGATCTTTAGATAAGTAACCACCCAGCACAGTGGACTTGGAGGCGAGGTTAGGGTCACAGGCTTGGAAAGCAGGTGCGCCTCCATTAGCCGCTGTGTGACTACAGGCCTGTTACTTACCCTCTCTGGGCCTCTGATTTCCACATCTATAGAACTGGACAGTCATGCTTAAACTATTGGGTCATCATGGGGTTTAAATGAACCATTGGCGATGAAGTGCCTTGCCCTTAATAACTACCAATAGATGTTATGAGAGTATTTTATTGGAGTATTTCTCCTAAAATGAGAACTATGATAGTATCGTATGACAAACCAAAGTTACCATCATTCTCAAATATTCTGTAATGAGTTGACCCTTTACAGAAGTAGTGGCACTCAAACCCCTCCACACTGGATACCAGTCCTGACCACAGGCTGGCGGGTCAGTGTCAACACCGGTCTCATGCACAGGCAGGGACTGAGACCCTCTGAAAACACAGGGCAAAGATGGTGCAAACTAATGGCACAGGGAAACTTCCAATCCTGCCCAGGACATGAGGTCTCACGCCCCGAGAGAGCGAGATCGAGGAGCAGCTGGAATTGTTCGCTGGGCAGGGAGGCCTGGTGCTGCAATTACAACCTGAAATTCATTCATGGAAACCAAAATACTTATTGTCATCATTTTAGTTTTATTTTCCAAGATGACGTTCCAGTTGTCACACTTTCCCCCCACAGGGTCTATGAAATCATGTTCCCCATCCTAAGTACATTCACTTTAAATGAGCTTTATTCAGTGTAAAAAAAAAAATTCTCCAAGGAAAGAGGTCCCTGAGTATATAACTTACGGATGTCAGTTCATAGACTAAAGAAGAAATGACTTCACAAATTGTATTCCACCAAAATGAACTCTGTTTAGGCACAAATACGGACAAATACTTGCTGGATAGGGTTACATTTCCTGTGTGCCACCACTGAGGGGGATGGGCAGAGCGGGCAGAGAATTCAGTGGAGTGTGGTTTCAGCCTCGGTTTCTCCTCCTCAGTTGTCCTTCAGAGTCTCACTCATTAGCATGGCTGTGCTCCATCACACCAACCCCGTCTTCCCCACCCACTTCCAATTTGCCCCTGCTCCGTGCTCCACGCCCAGGCAGTGCTTCTGTAAACATCTGGGCCGTGGCTCCCAGCCTCCACGCGGGTCTCTGTTTGAATGAGTAATCCCATCGCCAGCCTTCTAAGCCAGTTGGCTCCCCCGGCCCACAGTCCTCCAGACCTCCTAGTACGAAAATGACTCACTCGCTCAACCATCACAACAATCACATGAGTCACGTGTTATGCAAAAGCTAAAAAGGATGTCTGTTGCGTACACGGAGCTGTACAGTTTACAAATTTATGGGATTTAACTTTATTGGGGAAGGAGTGGGTTCGAAGCAAATGCCACATATTTTTCAAAGTGGATTGTAGTCAGAGCCCACTTCGTGCTACGTCTGTGTGACTCCGTGTCCGGGGACTCAATGTAAACGCTTGTTGATATAAATAGATGAGCTTTTAAGCAAAGACAGATGTCCCAGACCAGCATGTTACGAAAACACATAAAACAGTTAAGTTCAAAGACATCATGGCTTTCATTTCTCCCCCAGTTGGTGAATCTTGGCCGGGCTGGGGCCCCAGGAGCAGAAGAGGGAGCGTTTTGTTTCCAGGAAGGAAGGTACGCTGTGCCCTGGGAAGCAGGTGTGTGAACAACACAGTCAAAGAGAGCGCCCACTCCCTGTGTCGTGATACGTCCTTCACGCATACATTCTCATGGTATTCATTGATTTACTGAAGAGCATTCCAGAACACTCCGGTACTCAGCCTGCCTCCGACTATTTTTCAAGGAGTACCAAGTGGGAGGCATTGAGAAAAAAGTCACTGGAATCTGGGGGTTGGCCATGCTGACATCAGCGGGAGAAGAAGTTAGGAGCCGGCAGGTTCTGGAATGAGAGGGGCCGTGGGACTGCGGTCCTCAGCGAGGACCAGGCGTGCCCCACATTCTCTTTCAGGGCAAAGGCCCCAAGCCCAGAAAGATGTTAACCAAATGTCCTTTGGGGGGGGGGGGGGGGGGGCGGGCATCTCAGTGAGATGACCAACAAGACGCCAACCAGGCAGAAGGCCTTTTATAAGCAGAGCGATGGACATTCTTTCGCATGTGAGACACCAGCAGGCAGTTCACAGACATTCCCTCGCTGAATACAAGAGTAAATATTTTCAACCTCAGAGGGATATAGAGAGGGCACAAGTGCATCACTGACCATACTCCCCTTGAAATGGTAAAAACTCTACTAGACTCTGCCAGCGCCGGCCACCCCTTCCTACCAGGAGGCGCGGTGAAGCCCCTGTCCCCAGACCAAGCTCTCCCCAGTAGGAGGCTAGAGCCCCTGGAGGGGCAGACTGAGCTGTGGGTGCCGGTGCTGGAGGTGAAACAGGCTGGAGAGCTGGCCTGGGGGTCACCTTTGGCGACTCCCTCCCCACCCACCCAGGGTGTGGCCGGATCCACAGAGAGGAGCCTGGTGCCCTTGGCCATCAGGGCCACAAGGTGTGTCCAGGCTTGTAAGAGGTCAGCGAGGTGGCTGTGCTCTGTTTATAAATGACCGTCTGCCTCATTCTTTCTCTCTCTCTTTTTTAAAAAATATATTTTTATTGATTCCAGAGAAGAAGGGAGAGAGAATGCACGTCACAGGCCTCTTTCCACACCAGCCAATGGGGAGTGACCTCAGAGAGTCCCTGCCTGTGGGCCTTAGGGTTGCGCTATAGGGTAGACGGGCGATTATACACTTACTATTGTATTTTATCGCCTCAAAACCCTTGGCCTTCACTGATGATGAGAAAACCAGAGAGAATCATTGATGGGCTGCCTCCTGCACGCCCCACACTGGGGATCAAGCCCGCAACCCAGACATGTGCCCTGACCAGGAATGGAACCGTGACCTCCTGGTTCATAGGTCGACACTCAACCACTGAGCCACGCCCGCCGGGCCTGCCTGGTTCTTTCTTAAACTATCAGAAAAGAAAGTCAAAACAAATCCCCAGTCACAAATCACTTTAGGATGCATGTTATCCTCGTCCTGAAACGGAGCCTTTTTATTCCTAGGAAATTACCACTGGACTGTGCGCACCGGCCGGGCACGTTGGCTGGGGCCACAGAAGCAGTCAGTGACCGCGTTGATATGATGCCATCATCAGTCAGCTGACCTGAAGGCTTTGTCGCCATGCTGCCAGGCATCTGTGAGTATTGGATGAAATGCCGTATTAACCAAAACAGTTGGGTGAAGCCACAGGCAATGGTTGGTCTGTCTAGACACGCTGTAGCAGTGCTGGGCAAGGTAAGACATCCCGGCTTCGTGCTCGCTGCCTGGGCACATGGGAGGGGGTATTTCCCAGCCTCCCTTGCAGTTAGGCTGCCATTTCACTGGGTCCAGGCTGAGGGAAAGTGGGCAGAAGGGGTGGGAGCGCCTCGTGGGCTCGTCCATAAAGCTCCTTGCAGGATCCTTGGTGCTCCTGTGCCTCTTCCATCAGGACCCCAAGGGTCCTACGTAAAGACGGTGGCTTCAAAGGTGCGAGCCGACGGGGTCCCTGAGTTACCACTTGGGGGAGAGCCCAAGGGGGCTGCCCGGCTGCATCAGCCTGTGGAGGGGGGAAAAGCAGATCTTTATTACAAGGCACTGAGGTTTGGAGATTGTTTATTCGCATTTAGTATCCTGACGATGCATCTAGCTTCTGGGAAGTATAGATAGATACCACCGAGCAGGGTGCTTTCGAGTAACCTGTTTGGGGGCACTTTCCTGAGCAGGTGTATAGTTCATTCAAAATCAGTCCAAAGGGTGGCACTGGGGAAGAGAAAGAGAAGCAGGATGAGAGATGCAGGGATGCTCACCCCAGACCCAATTCCCTTTCGACTCCGAGAGCAAAAGGGAGCTGAAAGGGCTGTTGTGTTCATTCCCTGAATCGAGGCACGGCTGTCTGCTGGAGGGGAGGTCTGTGCCCTGCTCCTAAAGGCAGCCTGGAAAATACCCGTGAGCTTCCACAGCGCACCCTTGTAATTCAGGACCTCAAAACTCGGGGGCTGGGGGGTTCTTTCTGAGTTCCCGTCCAAACCCACTGGCAGGCCACACCTGGTCCCCATTCATTCCTTCCATGTTGCTCTTAGTTCCCACACTGTGTGGTTTTATTTATTTGGTACATTTACTTGGTTACTGACATTGTATGAATTTACCATTGATCTTTGCTCTTTAGCTAAAATAATGCATTGCTGTTAAATGCATTTGATTCAACCAGCAATGGCCGAGGCTCAGTCTCTGCCCTCAACAGGAGAAGGTAGAAACATAAACAAGCTCACAGGAGCTGTGTGAGAAGGGTCGGTGGCACAGGAAGAGGTGGCCTGCAGTCTCCCCTGCAGTCTCCCAGGGGGCCTCCCAGAGGAGTCTGAGAGGCCTTCACAGATGGTGAGAATTTGGAAGAGTCAAGAGAAGGGTTAGGATATTAGGAGAGAATTCTGGAAGCCAGTATGAGTGTGGGGCAGGATGATGAGAAAACCAGTTTGGTGTGGGGTGGAAACCTCCACTGGGGAACAGAGAGGAAGAGGGGTCACGAAGAAGAAGAGTGAGACCCAGTCATGGAGAGTGTGGTGGGTGGATGACTAGCCCTCCGTGGGGGTCCAAGTCTGAACCCCCAAGCCTGCGAATGTCACCTCACACAGCAACAGGCACTTTGCAGGTGTGATTAAGGTAAAGACCTGAGAGGGGGAGATTATTCTGGATTATCCAGGTGGGCCCTAAATACAACCACAAGAATCTTCTGACTCAAAGAAAGCGCTGTTGTGATGGAAGTTGAGGTCAGAGAGAGAGAGGTTTCAAATGCTATGCATGACGCTATGCCTTGAAGACAGAGGAGGGGCCATTATCCGAGGTATGCAGGTGGCCCAACTTGGAAGAGGCCAAGAAACAGATTCTCCACTAGAGACGCCACCAGGAATGCAGCCCTGCTCACCTTGACGTGAGGACTTCCGACCTCCAGAACTGTCGGAGAATAAGCCTGTGTTCTTTCCAGCCACTAAGTGTGTGGTCGTTCGTTAGGGCAGCCGCAGGACACTAACACCGAGGACTGCACCTTGGAGGCTGCTGAGACTTTCGCCTGAAACCGTCCGAGTCTGGGACTCAGAAGGCCTTTGAGCAGAGGCATGACGTCACTCATCCCACACGTGTGCACGGCGTGAGCTTCGGGTACGCATCACACCAACAGGTCCTGGCCCGCCCTGGTCCCCAAGCGCCCGGCGTGGAGAACAGTGCCTGCCACTCAGACGAAACCCAGCTCAGTGTTTTCGGGGTGAATGAGCTCGTGGGTAGTAAATGCTACAATCTCTGTAGCCGAAGTCTCCATCCCTCTCGCCTGAACTATTTCAGCATCCGCCTCATCGGCCTCTTGGTCCTTGGTCCGCTGCCACGTTCGTGCTCCGCGACAAGCTCTGGCCGTGTCATCTTCCTCCAAATAAAACCCTAATTCCTGCAAATATTTAAATCCTCTGTGACGTGGCCTCGGATTACCTTCAGGAGCAGAAACTGTCTACACCCACAGTTTCCTGTCTACGTTGCCGTGGCTTCACTCTCAGGCCGCCTTCCACTGCTGGCGGTGCCGTCCCCCTGCCCCTCGATGGCTTTGCTATTCCCAGAAGCCCTTGTCCGGGAAAATAGAAGTTACTAACTTTGTTGCTAATCACTGGATCTTCTCAGAAGAAGCCAGTGAGATAAACAGCCAAGGATCCCACTACTCAATAGATAGTATCAAGGGTGGTTCCTTCTCCACGACTTTCTGACTCTTCGGAGAATCTGCCTGAAAGCCCTCACCTCTCGGTGGGCACTTACCCTGCCCTGTTACACCATGACCCCCCCCCCACTCCTCGTCGAGCTTCCTCCCACATTGAAACACCCTCCAAACCCTCCGTACCGGAGTAATAGCTCAACGTGGCCTCACACACCGAAAGCGCTGCTTGGACTCAGTCTTCTGTCAAGGTTATTTGCAAATAATGGAACAGGAACCCAAAGGGCACTTGCTGGGGGCGGGGGGGGGCGGGGGGGGGTTGGTTTGTCTGTTAGGCATCCAGGGCTACGCTTTCAGCTTAGAATGTTGTGGGTGGGGTGTGCAAATGTTTGAAAGCCCAGATGGGGAAGGAAAAGGACGATGTTTCGTGAAATGTGCACAAACTATCACGCTGTCTCCATTCATTGATGGTTGGAGTCTGAATATGTGCAAATCCCACTACTTTGAAAGCAATTTTCGAGCTTGATTTTCTCAATTCCCCGGAATTCAGAATCCTCGAGTAGCACAATAGGTTAAATTAGCACCTCGTAGCCAACTAATTTTGAAAACAATGTCATTTTTTTAAAAAATCTAGTCTACATTCAAAAAATATTTAAGATGTGATGTGGTGCCTTTTAACGTATGTGATGCAACATGCGTGGTGCCTCTGGAAGTGGGAGGGCCTCAAACAGGCCTCACAAAGGCCTGTGAGTAACGGGGCAGGAAGGATGCCGGTGCGGCGGACAGAGGCCTCCGTGGTTGTTGGCCACTTAGTCACTGCGCACTTATCGTGTGCTGTGGTTGCTTTCATCGTTTTTGTAATTGAGGTGAAACCCACATAACCTACAATTAGCCATTTCAAAGCGTACAATTCGGTGGCACTTAGCACGTTCACAGCGTTGTGCGGCCACACCTGCGTCCAGTTTCCAGTCTTGTTCTCACCCCTGGAAAATTCCCCGTCCCCATCAAACAATAACTCCCCTCATCCCTAGGAGCCACTCATCTGCTTTCTGCCTCTACGGAGTTGCCTCCTGTAGACATTTCATATGAATGCAATCGTACAATGTGTGACCTTGTGTATCTGGCTTCTTTTTTTTATGAATATTCTCATCACCTCAAAAGAAACCCTGTTCCCATTTGCTATCACCCAGTTCCCCCTCCAGACCCCTCCCCCGCCCCAGCCCAAAGCAACCACTAGTCACCCTTCTGAATCTAGAGGCTTGACTATCCTGGGCATTTCCTACAAATGGAATCATACACCAGGTGGTGGCACTTCATTCCCTCCCATGGCCCCGTGAGGGTCCGTGGTGTGGATACGTCTCAATGTGCTTATCCATTCGTCTGCTGACCGGCATTTGGGTTGCTCCCACCTTCTGACTGTGATGAATGATCGGCTGTGAGCGCTCAGGGACAGTCTCCGTGTGGACATGCATTTTCATTTCTCTCGGGTTTCGCCTAGGAGTGGAGTTGCCGGTTACTATGGTACCTTCATGCTTGACTTTTGGAGGAATGACCCTTTCGTCTTCACGAGAGTCCAATGAGGGGTTGGAAATAGTTCCGATCACGTGTCCACGGTGACCCCGGGAGGAGGCAGAGCCTCTTCTATGATTGCCAGGGTGATTTCAACCTTCATTCCCAGTTGTTTCTTAACTGGAAGGTGGGCGGGTACTTCTCAAGTCTTTGTTCACCAGGCATCAGGTTCTGCTTAGTGTCTCAGGCGCGCCTCCGAGATATTGCGGGTTTGGCTCCAGACCACAGCAATAAAGCGAATCCTGTGATAAAGCCAGTAGCCAGTGAATATTTTGGTTCCCCAGTGCACATAAGTGCTATGTTCACACTGTACTGTAGTTTATTAAATGCAATGACATTATATCTAAAAGCACAATGTACATACCTAAGTTAAAAGAAATACTTTATTCCTAAAAAATGCTAACCATCATCTGAGCCCTCAGCTAGCGAGTGGCAGAGGGTCTCATCTTGAATTTGTAAGAAATCGCAGTATCTGTGAAGCGCAGTAAAGCAAAGCGCAATAGAAGGAGGGCTGCTTGTACTTACAGAACTAAAGAGGCCTTCGGAGGAGCAAGGGGCAGGTTCGCTGAAAGTGTTTGCTCCCGCCTGACTCTGAGCAAACCTTGCCTCCGATCCTCCCCGCAGCCCTGACAGGAGGCTCAGAACACGAGTTCCCTGTTATAGAGTGAGAAACAGGCTGTGTGCTCAGCAGCTGCTCCCCGAGGTTGATTCCGGCCATCATCCGAGGGGCTAGCCTGAGCTTTGAAAGGTCATGTCCGTTCTATTACACAGCAGAGCGGCAAAAAGAAGAAAGCTAATCCCTTCCATTTCTGCTCACTCTCCGATGTTCACTACATAGTACTAGGTTCTCAAACTCTCACGTTCTACCAGGTTCCCAAATTAGAGAAGGAAACGATCTTATTTTATCCAAAAGCGTCAAATTCCATTATTTTCGGATATGGTATAGCCAATCACAGAGCTTCTGTTTCTAACACAGACTGTGCCAACACATTGTGTATGTGGCCTGGTGTACAGAGGGAGATAGATAGATGATTGATAGATAGATAGATAGATAGATAGATAGATAGATAGATAGATCCGTTGAGCATCAAGGTGGCTACTGACCCTCACAGCATCATTGCCGTGTATGCTATGATTCCCATGTTACAGCTGAGGCCCAGAGAGGGTCAGCACCTAGCCCAAGGTCACACAGCTAGTGAATGGCAGAGCCCAGACCTGACCCATGCCAGGACCAAGCCCACGTGGCCTGGCTGCCTTCAGAATCCCATCCAAAACAGAACGCACACTTGGCCTAGTGCGAGTATTTCCTTCCACTGGGTTGACACTGAATTGACTCACATACTTGTAAAACACAAACTAAAATATCTAGTTGTCAAAAAATAAAAAATAAAAATGTGCCCTCTTACTGCATTTTTGTTCAAATGTGGCTTCTATTTGGCCAACTATTTCTCTTAAGGTCGGGATCCTAGAATTCAGTTTTTGTAGGTTTCCAATGCCAACTTGGGCAGCTCAGCCCTGTGAAACTAATTAAACAAGGAGGCCATTGGACGGAGGTGATCCCCCTGCCATGGCGGCCTAGGTCAGCAAACCAACACCCAAGCCTGTAAAGCCTCAAGGTTAGGACGTCAGAATGCCAGGGCAACCGATGACAAACAGCCAGCGAGCCCTAGGTCACAGCCAATCACGAACTTCCTTCCGCCCTTTCTCTCTGACACTGGGGATGTGCCCGAAACCCAGGTACATGCCCTTGACCGGAATCGAACCCGGGACCCTTCAGTCCGCAGGCCGACGCTCTATCCACTGAGCCAAACCGGTTTCGGCTCAGTTTACCTTTCAATAGGCCCCAAAGCTACTGTTAAAAATTATTAAAGAAGGCAATTTAGATGAGACAAACTTCAACGAACACATCACGAAGCAGACAGTCTGTACTCAGAGAACTGCAGAATGGGCGGGAGGCAGGAAGCTTTGGTGGGATTAGGAAGGAAAAACAGGATGTAAGCACAGAGCCAGGAGTCGGCTTGAGTTTGGGGATTGGCCGCCGGGAGCCTGTGTGTCTGGTCTAGCACAGCATTCACAGGGACACGGAAGTCATCTGTTCCGATTCGCTGACGTGGCACCCCGGCCAGGAGCAGTTCCATCTTGGGCCTAGGAGTTTAGGTCGACAGTATCAACAGCTGTGTGGGTGGGGCTCAGTGGTTGAGCACTGACCTATGAACCAGGAGGTCACGGTTCTATTCCCAGTCAGGGCACATGCCCGGGTTTCGGGCTCGATCCCCATCAGTGATTCTCATCATTGATGTTTCTAGATCTCTCTTCCTCTCCCTTCCTCTTTGAAATCAATAAAAATATATTTTTAAAAAGTATATCAACAGCTGTGAGTTTAGTGGTCACCCTCGGCCTGAGGCTGGGCGATGGAGGTCCAGGCATGACTACCCTCTTCTCCTGGGGGTGCCAGCTTCTGTGTCCGCATCTTTTCTTAAGTTTCTCCTGCAATTACTGTGCCCACTGATAAGTCTGAGACCACTGCAAAGCAACCACTAAAAAGAACAGTGTTCTCTATCAAGATGAGGATTTCCTCGTAAAAGGTGTGGTTTAATGGCATCGTAATACATTTTCTTCTTTCTTCTGCATCTGTTCCTGTTTATTGAGCACCTATACCTGCTGAGCGGATTGAGGTAAAGGAGAACTAGGACTACATGCATCCCCGAGGAGCCTGCATTTTCTCCTTCACTCCATCACACCCCTGGGAAAACAGTGTGTCTGACTCAGGTAGAGCTAGGCTGGTCAGATGAATATGACAGATTGAGTAAGGGGTCCAAGTCCTTATGGGACCTGGGAAGACAGACAAAAACTTAGTCAGAATCACAAAAGCAAAGCTTCCCATCTTGCCCACACCTACGGTACTGGCCCAATACAGAGAGCCCAACATCAGTATGTTAGGTTAGTGAATGTCACTCATTGTAAGTGAGACTAGATGAGTGACTAAGGTGGGTCACTAAGAAGAATGTCAAATTCTTATTCTGGGAGAGAGAAGGGTATTCAAATGTCATTTCCATGGGAATAAGCCTATGGTTCTTTAAACCATTTAATGTTAGCAGTAAACAGGGTGTAAAACTATGTACAGATTCTAACTTCTGTCTCTATAGTTTCTCTAGGTTTTAGAGCAAGGACTCGCAAGTTGGCATTAGTATCGAGCCTTGTCACGACACAGTATTTATAGGCCCAGGGTTTTCCATCCATGCTTATCATAGCGTTGCTTTATGGCCAAAATCAATGAAAGAGTTGAAAATTTGAAAGAGAAAACATGAAGATAATTTTTTTATAGAATATAGTACATTACACATCTCCTTCAACTTACTCCAGAGTCTTAAGAAACATGGTAAATATTTAATAATTCAAGTTGGTAATGGCCATAAAAGCTTTGTCCACCCAATTATTTTATGCTATCAAAAATGTCTAAAAATAAGGAACAAGAATCTTAAAATGTTGGTTCTTACTTAAAGCTGTTTGTTAAACGAATAAACGTTAAATTCTCTGGAGTTGGCCTTCCTATTCCCAAGAGCACCCCGTTTCCTCCTCGTACGATGTCCCCGCCCCTTTCCTCCCCAGCAGCCCCTCAGCCTGCCCCCCATGTGACTGGTTGCACCTGTTTACATTCTACCAAGAGGGCCACCCTGAGAGATCGGCATATGAATAGTGGACCAGGGTAGTCCTGGCAGGGCTTAGAGATCCCCACCAACCCATGGGCCCCAACAGCGGGTGCAGGGTCTGGAGACTGCCCGACACCGCCTTCCTGGTGTGAAGTCTTTGCTTGCTAGTCCCAGACAGACCCATGGCATGAAGCAAACCATATTGATGTTCCTACTTCATTTCTGCTTGTCTCATTGGCCTTGACTGGGGACAAGTGACTCACTCCCAACTGTCAGGACTTTCTACATCTTGATACCGTCTGGATGACTAAGGCTGGGCACCTGGAGCGGTGAAGGCACTGTTTGTTCGGACCACACTCACTCCAAGGGCGTTCTACTCATTTCCCGGAATAGAAACCAAAAGCTGTGCATGGCCCCTGGCAGCCATGTCCCTCTGGTCCCCGAGCCAGGGCACTTGGCCCGTTCACACTAGTTGGCTGTGATTAAGCCAACCTGGAGATCAAGGTGTGTCACAGGTACCTGTTCAGAAGGTGGGCTGCTTTCCCAAGTGTGATCGCTGGCCCCAAGCAGCTCATTCATGACCTGCCTTCATTACAGTCGGGACTCAGCTTCATTCACCTTTGTTCCATTCATCAAAGGGAATAGTCAGTGTAATTGTACTGACTCCTGTCGCGGTACAGAAGGCTGCACCTCAAACACACAGGCCTTTCAGAAAGCACAAAGGGGCATTGTGCACACCCGCCCAAGAGATAGACGGACGATAAACACACCATTCACAGCCATGCGCTCGGGCCCACGCCACTTCCTTGTGGCTGTGCATGGCCATCGAGCTCGTACCTACTTATTTCAAAAGTGGAGGCTTCATGATCAGCCTAAGGTAATGCCTGGGTGTTCGCTTTGTGTTTAAAAATCAAGCAACCAATACACATTATTCGGGGCCAGAACCTTGGGCTAAAGTAGGAAGGTGTGACAGCTCCGAAACTCACTCTATCCTGCAGGGAGCCTCAGCTGTCTCGTCTGAAATATGAGACTGGACGCATCAGAGCACTGGTTCTCAAAGTGTGGGCCCGGAACCCTAGGGGTCCCAGAGCCTCTGGCTGGGATCTGGGAAGGACTTTCCTAGGTGGTATTCGCCTCTTTCACGCTTGCCCTCTCACGGGGGTACAGTGGGTTTCCCAGAAGCTGCGTGACATGCGAGACACAACGGATTGAATTCGGGGGCAGATATGAGAAGCCGCAGCTTTCTGTTGTGCGGACATGACGAAGATTTGCAGAAACGTGGACCAGTGCCATGCTGCATGTGAATATTTTGTTGTTTTAGAGCCGAGAGGTTTACTGGAAAAGCAGATAAGGCGACGGTGACAGATGTCGCTATTTGTTCTTCAGCAGGATATTTCCCATAATGTCTACTATCTTCCAGGTTTGTTACACAAAAGGAGTTAATCATCCCGGTTACTCTCACCCAGAGGGAGAGTCCTGGTGACATACCGGGGGCTTGGCCTGAGTCACTATTTGTTCAATGACTGGTTTGCCAAGGTTATAGGAGATCAGAGCCGTTAGTGAGGGAAGATACTTTGGATAACAGAACTCCGGAGGCATAAAGATCTGAGAGACCGGAGTGATGCACTGAATCTAGCCAAGTTCATTCATTCACTCGCCGAACGCACATTCGTCCACACCTAGAACAAGCCAGATGCTGTTGAAGGTGTTGGGTCGCAGCCATGAACAAGGCGGACAAAAGTCTACTCTCTCCCAACTGTCAGAACTCTCTCCCTGAACTTGTGTTTTAGTGTACAGGAGAACAAATCTAATAAAAGGCAAATTAACAGGGAAATTTTGTAGTGACAAATGCTAGGAACTACGTTGTCAACATGATGTGACAGTGATGGGACGGTTAGTCACCTTCTGATCGGGGTTCAGAAAGCCCTGCCCTGAGCTGGTGACATTTGTCCTGGACGAGAAGAAGGAGCAGCCTTGCAGGGACGGGGAAGAGCATTCCAGAGAAGAGCGAGTGCGAAGGCCCTGAGGCAGGAGTAGAGGCTGGTGCCCTGGAGCATGAGGAGCGAGGAGAGGAGTGATGGGAGAGGAGGTGAGGGCAGGTCTCCCAGGGCATTGAAAGGAGTGGGGATTCCATCTTGTGTGGAGTGAGAAGCTTTTAGAGGATGCTGAGGAGAGAGGTGGCATCACGGGATTTGTTTTTTTCAAAGACCGTATTGGCTGCTGAGTGGAGGAGTGGGTATAGGAGGGCTGGGGCAGAGGGGTGCTCGGCAGGAGATTGGTGCTTGGTCAAGGTGAGCAAGATGGTGGCAAGAGTAGAGAAGCAGAAGGGGTGAGATGTGCCATGGGAGTAGAGTCCACAGGGTTTGTTGATGGCTTATGGGGTTGGATGGGGTTGGGGGGAGAAGAGAAATCCAGGGCGGCTCCCAGGACCTTGCCCTGTGTGGGTGTGGGTGTCTGAGATAGGAAACGCTTTTCTTCATCTCCGCCAAAAACTCCCTGGTCCAAGCCGCTCCATCACCTCCCTTTACTCTCCCTGCAGTCGCCGGGCTGGCCTCCCTGCTGCCACCCTCCTGGCCCCCACAGTCTAGGATGGAGAAGGTCTTGGTCAGCACTAAGGTTCCGCATGGACGCTACACCTGCTAACAGCTGGTTGGAAGGAAACCCCGGTGTGGACCATGCACAGAGGATGGGCAGACCGAGCGTCACTCTGTGGATTGTCCTGAGATGGCAGAACGTGGACGAGCTGCTGGGCAGGGAGGGGATGAGGACAGCAGGCAGGGGAGACGTCTGGAGGGAAGAAATGAGACCGAGGCAGCAGCTCCATCCAAGAGATCAGAGCGGCAGAAGGGGCAGGTTCTGGGGCAGTGCAGGGCAGGGACCAGGGTTCTTGGGGCCCAGCAGTGACATGGGGCTGGTTGGGAGGCAGCCCAATCCCCACCACACCTCGGAGCTGGCTGTGGGTGTTCTGGTCCCTGCCCGCAGGGCCACGAAGCCAGCCCAGTTTCTTACCAACCCAGGAACAGGGGTTGAATCAGATCCCACGTCGAGGAACCCCAGAGAAGCAATCTGGAAAAAACCAGAAATGAGGAGGGACAGGCGAGCCAAAGATGACCTTCTGGTTCCTTCTGGTCTTCTGGCCACTGACCACTTCACACCATCATTAACATGTAATGGATACTCAACGTGGAACCGTAAGTTCTGATTTTCCCATTGTTATGGTATCTTTCGCATGAATTCTAGATGCCATCTCGCCTCCAAGATCGCACTTAACATTCCAATGTGTAACGACCATCATAAATGCACATTCTCCCCTGGCTAGGGCGTTCGCTACAGCGATTTCATAAATCCCTTTTCCGTGTAGAGAACGTCAAAGATCCACGTCACTGCCTAATTTAACTTTTCACTCTTTACCCGGTTTTTAAAATTTACTCACAGCTTTCTTACTCGGACTAAGATTCCTCACTTTCTTACAAAGCTTCGTATCTCTTGACTTCCATCTCTGGTGCTCAGACCAACATTTGACGTGTTCGTCCTTCACTCAACAAAGACTTACGGAGCGCTGCGTGCCTGGGACTGTTCTGAGCATCGCAGGGCAGCAGACACAATCCCCACCGGCTAGGGTGGAATTCCTGCTGGGGAGGTAGTGAATGGGGTAACCAGGTCAAACATAAAGGATGTTGAGCAGGGATAAGGCTTAAGGAAAGAAATCCCGCTGGGCAGAGGGGAGTGGTTGACCTTCTAGGTCACAGCCAGGGAAGGTCTCAGCAGAGGGGGCTATGCCTGCAGGTCTGACAGAAGGGAGGCCAGGAGCCCTGGGGCATCTGGCAGGCGCTTCCCAGGACAGGGAACAGCGTGAGGAAGGGCCTGCCTGGTGTCTGGGGACCCAGCCACCGGTGGCTGGAAGGGGTCCAGGATCCAGGAGACAGGCGCACACACAGAGATGGAGGGCAGCCAGGTCACGGGTCTGGTAGGGACTTGGGCTTTTCCTCTGAGTCACACTGGGGCCATTGACGGGTTTTTCGCTGATCTGACTGATATTTTAACAGGACCCCTCTGGCTACTCTGCTGAGAAGCGACGTAATGTCTCGAAGTCTTTAGAAATGAGTATGAGTGTTCTAATTCACACATCACACTGAACAATCATTTTTAAAATGCCAAATCATGCCAATTATATCTCAGCAAACTGGATGAATGAATAAATAAGTAAATAAAATGCCAGACAGTTGCTTTTTTGTTCCTGAGCAGGGGGTTTGTGCAGATAAATATCTACTCATTTTTCTATACAAACACTAACATACAGGGTGACAACAGAGACAGGAAGGCAGGACTCACTAGGCACAGTCCAGCGTCCTCCTTGCTACCGAGAAACGCAGGCGCTGCTGTGGAGGGCGTGAAAGATGGGCTTCCCTGGTCTTCGTTCTGTGAGGGCAGCTCAGCTGAACCAGAGGCCTGGCCAGGTGGTGAAGTTTGGTTTGGCATTTAGAGGTAAAGAAAGCATGAATTTGGAGCACAGCGCACAAGGGAGGAGACTTATTACAGAGACAAACAGGAGGTGCTGAGAGCTCAGTGGGCCTGAAACAGACACAGGTACCCAAATTCTCAAATGCAAAGAAGTGGGGGAAAAGCCTTGCAGCCGATGGAGAGCCGACCCTCAAAAGTGTGGATGCGCCGTGAACACCTCAAAGTCCTAGGGATTCACTCACTCGCCTGTGTAAGTCTGGTGCATTATTTCGCTTTAAAACAGGGGTGGGGATCCTTTTCTCTGCCAAGGGCCATCTGGATATTTGTAACATCATTCGAGGGCCATACAGAATTATCAGCTTAAACATTAGCCTGCTATCAGTGGTCAAACATTTAATTAACTCACCCGTAATGCCTACGCAGGGCCAGGCCAAATGAGTTTGTGGGCCTTATATGGCCTGTAGGCCGGACATTCCCACCTCTGCTTTAAAATGTTCAGCCCGGTTTTATTTTGTCACCCAAAGTGGCACGCAACTTAAATAACAGTCATCTGTTAGACTGACTGGCACGACCCTGAGGACGCTGTGTGTGTGTGTGTGTGTGTGTGCATGTATGTGTGTGTGAAGACTGGTGGTTGAGTGCCCCGTTGGTGTGATAGTAATGAAGTCCACGCTCTGCACATTCTTCAGTTCGGGGCCCCTTGTGGGAACCATGCTGTGATGCAGAAAACACACACACGGCCAGCTGTACGGATCTGACTCACACTTCAGACACATTGACTATTTAGGGATTATGGATGCCTCAGAATACGCTGGTTTTGTTGTTGGGACTTGCCGTAAGCCTGTCCCCATGCAGCTTAATAACACGGGGATTTGGGCGGCCCTAGATACTCTAGGGACTGCCTTATAAGGGCAAATCGCTGTCAGGGAGGACTGTGGTCCCCACTGCCAGGAGGGAGCCCCAGGGCCATGGGGAGGGACTGATACTCCTGGGGCCTCAGTTTCCTGAGACCAGTGGTCAGCAAACTCATTAGTCAACAGAGCCAAATATCGGCAGTACAACGATTGAAATTTCTTTTGAGAGCCACATTTTTTAAACTTAAACTATATAGGTAGGTACATTGTTATTAACTTAATTAGGGTACTCCTAAGGCTTAGGAAGAGCCACACTCAAGGGGCCAAAGAGCCCCGTGTGGCTCGAGAGCCGCAGTTTGCCGACCACGGCCTTAGACAAACAGGAGTTGGTCTCACATATCAACTCTCTAAAGCAGCGGTTCTCAACCTGTGGGTCGAGACCCCTTTGGGGGTCGAACAACCCTTTCACAGGGGTCGCCTAAGACCTTCGCAAAACACATATACAATTACATATTGTTTTTGTGATTAATCACTATGCTTTCATTATGTTCAATTTGTAACAATGAAAATACATCCGGCTGTGGGAAACTGATATAGGGTTGAGCCTCGGACTGACCTGCTGGCAAAGTCACAAACAAGTCCCAGCTTAGAGGGCTCAGTCCTCGTAGCATAATTAGGCTTGACCTTATAACACTCCCTAGATCTTACCTGGGAAGCTAAGGGGCTGAGGGAAGTGCAGGGAGTGTAAACATGATCAAAACGGGTGAAACTCACAAGAACTGTAACTATGGAAACCACTGCATTGTTTACCTCAGACTATGAAAGGTCGGTGCGGACTGAGCACGGGTGGAAGTCCTTCCTCTTGAGTTGGACTTACCCGCCTGGCCCCCCAATATTCCCAAATTATCTCTTGTCTTTTCTATTTCATTTGTGTGTGGCTCCTCTTCCAGATATTGAACCCTGAACCACGCAGGACGCGGAGGGAAACATTTACGACATCCCGCATATCAGATATTGACATTACAATTCATAACAGTAGCAACATTACAGTTATGAAGTAGCAACGAGAATAATTTTATGGTTGGGGGTCACCACAACCTGAGGAACCGTATTAAAGGGTCGCGGCATTAGGAAGGTTGAGAACCACTGCTCTAAAGTGTTCTACCGTTTTAAAATTCAGTGTTTCACGCCCCCGTCTCTTACCACCAAAGGCCAGAGAATTATAGTGAAGGCAGGCGTGGCCCCTATTGATCTCCCACTCCCTGCTGTGACCGAAATCCTGCCTGGGGTCCGCCGGAGAGCGAGGTCAGGGAGGCTGCCGGATGGCGAAGGGGTTCCCCGCTGTCAGGGGCCTCTTATTCATCACACCCTGGGCCTAATTATACGCCGGGCATTGTTCTAAGTGCTTAAGGAACATTAACTCACTGCATCCTCTGGGGGTCCTGCCCAAAAGTACTGTTGTTATGCAAATTTGACAGGGAAGGAAACTGAGGCCCAGAGAGGTTCAGCAACTTTCCCGGGGGTTCACCGTCGCAGGGCGAGTGAAAGGCTGAGCTGGGATTCCACCCCAGGACGTCGGATCCCACAACCTGCCCTTCACAGGTTAAGATTAGAGGCTCCATCGTGATTATGCTTTTGTGCCCGCAGGGAGCCGAAGGGACAAATGAGGCTGCGAGTACAGTGGGACCTTAGGAAAAGGTTTGGGTCTCCAGGAGAGTCCCACCTTAGTTCGCTATTCCCAGGAATTTTATTTATTAAATATATGTTTATTGATTTCAGAGAGGGAGGGAGAGGGAGAGGGAGATAGAAACATCAATGATGAGAGAGAATCATTGATCAGCTGCCTCCTGCACGCCCCCATTGGGGATGGAGCCCGCAACCTGGGCATGTGCCCTGACCAGGGATCAAATAGTGACCTCCTGGGTAGAACTGCTTGCTCCTGCCCAGTTTGGGACCACCCTGCTGGGGGGCTGGGAGGCTGCTAGGTGAGCCCAGGTCAGCTGAGGGTTCCTGGTCCCTGTGGCGGCTACAAATGGGCATGAAGTGGAGGGCCAGGTGGATATTAGACCGGTTGTACCTACACTTGGAGGTGGGAGGCAGAGATGGGGTGAGGGGGTGGGGGTTGGGGGTGGTATAAAGCTTTACTTTATCCGTTCCTTGACCCCCAACAAGTATCAGTGGAATAACTGCTACCTCTAATCCCCACCCAGGGAGGCGGGTGAATGGGCAGCGAAGCAGACACAGGTGCAAATATGCATGAATAAAATTCTTTCTAGCTCTAAGCCTTCCTCACCTTTGTCTTCTCAGCAGGTGACACTGTTTGCTGAGTGAATACTTCAGACCGCTCAGACCCAAGGACGTCTGTTCAGCTTGCATGGGAAACCGCCTCCACTGTATGTTGACTATTGATCTGGATTTCAACGGAAACAGACATGTCTCTAAGGAAACGTTTTTACTGATTTTTTTAAGGGATGACTTGGAAAGCTAATCATTTTTAATAATTACGTCTGGACTTTAAAGAGCTCTCTATCCGCAATTTACTCCCTAGACATTTGGCCTTTAGAGCGCACGCGCCCCCCTGCAGTCTCCCCTTCCCCCTCCCCTGGGGGCTTCTCTCTAAGGGAAAAGAGGCCGCTCTGCCCTCAGCTGACACGGTGCCTCTGATCATGTCAGCCCAGGTGACTCCTGACTGTTAATTTCCTCCTAACACCTTCGACTTTTGATCTTGAAGCACAAGGGCCTGACTTTTATTGGGTTTGATTTACTGTGAAGCTCGGTAAATTGAGCCATAATAGTCAATGAGTAATCGCAGGCTTCAGCCAGGCCCAGCTCTTAGTGCAGCTGAGTAACTAGGAAACCACCTAATAACAGAGAGGTAAGAACTGTTAGGAAGCCTGCTCTCCCCCAGAACTAGGATAAGCCATTTTCTATGACCATGCGACCGCCCAGGCATAGAGGGGATGGGCCACAGTGTAGGGCCCAGGACAAGGGTGCTGGCTGGATGAGGGACTCAGGGTGTGGCCTGCGTGGGAGTCAAGGGTCCAAGGTGGTGTGACCTGGGCTCCCTCCCCCTGCCTCCTGTACCTCTCGGTTCAGCCATGTGTGCTCTGGCCCCATCGTTTTCAATAGGGTTTCACACACTCACCACTGAGAGGGTAGGGACGCTTGTGTGTGTGTGTGTGTGTGTGTGTATTTTTTTTAAATTAATCATCACCCAAGGATATTTTCCCATTGATTTGTAGAGAGTGGAAGGGAGGGGGAGAGATAGAGAGAAACATCCATGTGAGAGAGAGACATCGATTGGTTGCCTCCTACACATGCCCCAACCAGGGCTGGGGATCAGGCCTGCAACAAAGGTATGTTCCCTTGACCAGAATCAAACCTGGGACCCTTCAGTCCGCAGGCAGATGCTCTATCCACTGAATCAAACGGACTAGGATATATATATATATATGTATGTATATATATATATACACACACATATTTTCTCCCCAAAGTGTCTCTTTCATAAGATGCTCCCAGAGGAGAGCGTGGAAAAAGAAACGTAATAGCTAGGTCGTTTTGAGCCTCTCTACCATGTGCTCAACACTGACACATTCTTGACCTACTTGGTTCTGTGTCCAGTGTCCACCCCAGCCTGATGATGTAGGTTCCAGAATCGTCTTTTCTTCCCTTGCAAGCGGCGCCGATGGCACTGGGTCTTAGACCCATAGGGTCAGACAGGACCTGGGTTCAGCAACCTCGGTACTTGGGTTCTGGCTGGGAAAGAATTCAGAGCCAAGACTCAACTAGAAGAGAATATTTCTTTATAAAGTCACAGAGGTAGCGGAAGTCATTCGTAGAAGAGATGGGCTGAGGAAAGGAGTTATGAGGTAAAGGAAGAGCCCTGGGAGCTTGGGAGTGAGGAAGGTAATGATAATGGCAACAAGGGGGGGGGGGGTATGGGGAGGGAGCAGGAAAAGGGAAAGGCTCTGGCGGCTCCCAGGAGGGAGAGCAAGCGCACTGGGTCCTCAGTCCTACGGTTTTTTTTTTTTTGTTTTTTTTAAATATATTTTATTGATTTTTTACAGAGAGAAAGGGAGAGGGATAGAGAGTTAGAAACATCGATGAGAGAGAAACATCGACCAGCTGCCTCCTGCACATCTCCTACTGGGGATGTGCCCGCAACCAACGTACATGCCCTTGACCGGAATCGAACCCGGGACCTTTCAGTCCGCAGGCCGACGCTCTATCCACTGAGCCAAACCGGTTTCGGCAGTCCTACGGTTTTAAGGGTGGAGATTTGAGGGGAGGTCCCAGGGGCTCCTAATGGAATATTCAGCAGCTTTCCAGGTGAGCCCTTTCAGAGCTGACTGACGGCTGGCACCAGGGCAGGGGGTCCTTCGTCAATGCAGCTGGTCCTGAGGCAGCCATGGGGTCACTGGTCTGGTTTTGCTGCTTTTCTGGGCCTGGAGCTGAAATACAGCCGAGGCCGAGATGTTATCTCTAGGGAGGAAAGGTC